>NC_140722.1:16558414-16738244 GCF_050655825.1 Lonchura striata
GATAGACCCAAGGGAGCCCTACAAACTGACATCAGGAACCTGGACTGCTGAGTTTTCTTTCCCAGGGAAAATGGAAAAAGGATGTGCCCAGGGGCCCCTGGCCCTGGGCCCCTGGCCCTGACTGCAAAAAATCCTTATATCGAAGGATGGACCCCACACCGAAGTTGTCCCCACCTCAAACTTGTGCTGCCCTGATAGACCCAAGGGAGCCCTACAAACTGACATCAGGAACCTGGACTGCTGAGTTTTCTTTCCCAGGGAAAATGGAAAAAGGATGTGCCCTGTGTCCCCTGGCCCTGGGCTGGGGCTCTCTGCAAAGAATCCTTATATCGAAGGATGGACCCCACACCAAAGATGTCCCCACCTCAAACTTGTGCTGCCCTGATAGACCCAAGGGAGCCCTACAAATTGACATCAGGAACCTGGACTGCTGAGTTTTCTTTCCCAGGGAAAATGGAAAAAGGATGTGCCCAGGGGCCCCTGGCCCTGACTGCAAAAAATCCTTATATCGAAGGATGGACCCCACACTGAAGTTGTCTCCACCTCAAACTTGTGCTGCCCTAATACACCCAAGGGAACCCTACAAACTGACATCAGGAACCTGGACTGCTGAGTTTTCTTTCCCAGGGAAAATGGAAAAAGGATGTGCCCAGGGGGCCCTTGCCCTGACTGCAAAAAATCCTTATATCGAAGGATGGAGCCCACACCGAAGTTGTCCCCACCTCAAACTTGTGCTGCCCTGATAGACCCAAGGGAGCCCTACAAACTGACATCAGGAACCTGGACTGCTGAGTTTTCTTTCCCAGGGAAAATGGAAAAAGGGTGTGCCCAGGGGCCCCTGGCCCTGACTGCAAAGAATCCTTATATCGAAGGATGGACCCCACACCGAAGTTGTCCCCACCTCAAACTTGTGCTGCCCTGATAGACCTAAGGGAGCCCTACAAACTGACATCAGGAACCTGGACTGCTGAGTTTTCTTTCCCAGGGAAAATGGAAAAAGGATGTGCCCAGGGGCCCCTGGCCCTGACTGCAAAAAATCCTTATATCGAAGGATGGACCCCACACTGAAGTTGTCTCCACCTCAAACTTGTGCTGCCCTAATACACCTAAGGGAGCCCTACAAACTGACATCAGGAACCTGGACTGCTGAGTTTTCTTTCCCAGGGAAAATGGAAAAAGGATGTGCCCAGGGCGCCCTTGCCCTGACTGCAAAAAATCCTTATATCGAAGGATCGAGCCCACACCGAAGTTGTCCCCTCCTCAAAGTTGTGCTGCCCTGATAGACCTAAGGGAACCCTACAAACTGACATCAGGAACCTGGACTGCTGAGTTTTCTTTCCCAGGGAAAATGGAAAAAGGATGTGCCCAGTGGCCCCTGGCCCTGGGCTGGGGCCTCACTTCAAAAAATCCTTATATCGAAGGATGGAGCCCACACCAAAGTTGTCCCCACCTCAAACTTGTGCTACCCTGATAGACCCAAGGGAGCTCTACAAACTGACATCAGGAACCTGGACTGCTGAGTTTTCTTTCCCAGGGAAAATGGAAAAAGGATGTGCCCAGGGGCCCCTGGCCCTGACTGCAAAGAATCCTTATATCGAAGGATGGAACCCACACCGAAGTTGTCCCCACCTCAAACTTGTGCTGCCCTGATAGACCCAAGGGAGCCCTACAAACTGACATCAGGAACCTGGACTGCTGAGTTTTCTTTCCCAGGGAAAATGGCCAAAGGTTGTGACCAGGGGCCCCGGGCCCTGAGTGCAAAAAATCCTTATATCGAAGGATGGACCCCACACCGAAGTTGTCTCCACCTCAAACTTGTGCTGCCCTGATAGACCTAAGGGAGCCCTACAAACTGACATCAGGAACCTGGACTGCTGAGTTTTCTTTCCCAGGGAAAATGGAAAAAGGATGTGCCCAGGGGCCCCTGGCCCTGACTGCAAAAAATCCTTATATCGAAGGATGGACCCCACACCGAAGTTGTCCCCACCTCAAACTTGTGCTGCCCTGTTAGACCCAAGGGAACCCTACAAACTGACATCAGGAACCTGGACTGCTGAGTTTTCTTTCCCAGGGAAAATGGAAAAAGGATGTGCCCAGGGGCCCCTGGCCCTGACTGCAAAAAATCCTTATATCGAAGGATGGACCCCACACTGAAGTTGTCTCCACCTCAAACTTGTGCTGCCCTAATACACCTAAGGGAGCCCTACAAACTGACATCAGGAACCTGGACTGCTGAGTTTTCTTTCCCAGGGAAAATGGAAAAAGGATGTGCCCAGGGGGCCCTTGCCCTGACTGCAAAAAATCCTTATATCGAAGGATGGAGCCCACACCGAAGTTGTCCCCACCTCAAACTTGTGCTGCCCTGATAGACCCAAGGGAGCCCTACAAACTGACATCAGGAACCTGGACTGCTGAGTTTTCTTTCCCAGGGAAAATGGAAAAAGGGTGTGCCCAGGGGCCCCTGGCCCTGACTGCAAAGAATCCTTATATCGAAGGATGGACCCCACACCGAAGTTGTCCCCACCTCAAACTTGTGCTGCCCTGATAGACCTAAGGGAGCCCTACAAACTGACATCAGGAACCTGGACTGCTGAGTTTTCTTTCCCAGGGAAAATGGAAAAAGGATGTGCCCAGGGGCCCCTGGCCCTGACTGCAAAGAATCCTTATATCGAAGGATGGACCCCACACCGAAGTTGTCCCCACCTCAAACTTGTGCTGCCCTGATAGACCCAAGGGAGCCCTACAAACTGACATCAGGAACCTGGACTGCTGAGTTTGCTTTCCCAGGTAAAATGGCCAAAGGTTGTGCCCAGGGGCTCCTAGCCCTGACTGCAAAAAATCCTTATATCGAAGGATGGTCCCCACACCGAAGATGTCCCCACCTCAAACTTGTGCTGCCCTGATACACCAAAGGGAGCCCTACAAACTGACATCAGGAACCTGGACTGCTGAGTTTTCTTTCACAGGGAAAATGGCCAAAAGTTGTGCCCAGGGGCCCCGGGCCCTGAGTGCAAAAAATCCTTATATCGAAGGATGGACCCCACACCAAAGATGTCCCCACCTCAAACTTGTGCTGCCCTGATAGACCCAAGGGAGCCCTACAAACTGACATCAGGAACCTGGACTGCTGAGTTTTCTTTCCCAGGGAAAATGGAAAAAGGATGTGCCCAGGGGCCCCTGGCCCTGACTGCAAAAAATCCTTATATCGAAGGATGGACCCCACACTGAAGTTGTGTCCACCTCAAACTTGTGCTGCCATGATAGACCTAAGGGAGCCCTACAAACTGACATCAGGAACCTGGACTGCTGAGTTTTCTTTCCCAGGGAAAATGGAAAAAGGATGTGCCCAGGGGCCCCTGGCCCTGGGCTGGGCCTCACTACAAAAAATCCTTATATCGAAGGATGGACCCCACACCGAAGTTGTCTCCACCTCAAACTTGTGCTGCCCTGATAGACCCAAGGGAGCCCTACAAACTGACATCAGGAACCTGGACTGCTGAGTTTTCTTTCCCAGGTAAAATGGCCAAAGGTTGTGCCCAGGGGCCCCTGGCCCTGACTGCAAAAAATCCTTATATCGAAGGATGGACCCCACACCGAAGTTGTCTCCACCTCAAACTTGTGCTGCCCTGATAGACCTAAGGGAGCCCTACAAACTGACATCAGGAACCTGGACTGCTGAGTTTTCTTTCCCAGGGAAAATGGAAAAAGGATGTGCCCAGGGGCCCCTGGCCCTTACTGCAAAAAATCCTTATATCGAAGGATGGACCCCACACCGAAGTTGTCCCCACCTCAAACTTGTGCTGCCCTGTTAGACCCAAGGGAACCCTACAAACTGACATCAGGAACCTGGACTGCTGAGTTTTCTTTCCCAGGGAAAATGGAAAAAGGATGTGCCCAGGGGCCCCTGGCCCTGGGCTGGGCCTCACTACAAAAAATCCTTATATCGAAGGATGGAGCCCACACCGAAGTTGTCTCCACCTCAAACTTGTGCTGCCCTGATAGACCCAAGGTAGCCCTACAAACTGACATCAGGAACCTGGACTGCTGAGTTTTCTTTCCCAGGGAAAATGGAAAAAGGATGTGCCCAGTGTCCCCTGGCCCTGACTGCAAAATATCCTTATATCGAAGGATAGACCCCACACCGAAGTTGTCCCCACTTCAAACTTGTGCTGCCCTGATAGACCCAAGGGAGCCCTACAAACTGACATCAGGAACCTGGACTGCTGAGTTTTCTTTCCCAGGGAAAATGGAAAAAGGATGTGCCCAGGGGCCCCTGGCCCTGGGCTGGGGCTCTCTGCAAAGAATCCTTATATCGAAGGATGGATCCCACACCAAAGATGTCCCCACCTCAAACTTGTGCTGCCCTGATAGACCCAAGGGAGCCCTACAAACTGACATCAGGAACCTGGACTGCTGAGTTTTCTTTCCCAGGGAAAATGGAAAAAGGGTGTGCCCAGGGGCCACTGGCCCTGACTGCAAAAAAACCTTATATCGAAAGATGGACCCCACACCGAAGTTGTCCCCACCTCAAACTTGTGCTGCCCTGATAGACCCAAGGGAGCCCTACAAACTGACATCAGGAACCTGGACTGCTGAGTTTTCTTTCCCAGGGAAAATGGAAAAAGGATGTGCCCAGGGGCCCCTGGCCCTGACTGCAAAGAATCCTTATATCGAAGGATGGACCCCACACCGAAGTTGTCCCCACCTCAAACTTGTGCTGCCCTGATAGACCCAAGGGAGCCCTACAAACTGACATCAGGAACCTGGACTGCTGAGTTTTCTTTCCCAGGGAAAATGGAAAAAGGATGTGCCCAGTGTCCCCTGGCCCTGGGCTGGGGCTCTCTGCAAAGAATCCTTATATCGAAGGATGGACCCCACACCAAAGATGTCCCCACCTCAAACTTGTGCTGCCCTGTTAGACCCAAGGGAACCCTACAAACTGACATCAGGAACCTGGACTGCTGAGTTTTCTTTCCCAGGGAAAATGGAAAAAGGATGTTCCCAGGGGCCCCTGGCCCTGGGCTGGGCCTCACTACAAAAAATCCTTATATCGAAGGATGGAGCCCACACCGAAGTTGTCTCCACCTCAAACTTGTGCTGCCCTGTTAGACCCAAGGTAGCCCTACAAACTGACATCAGGAACCTGGACTGCTGAGTTTTCTTTCCCAGGGAAAATGGAAAAAGGATGTGCCCAGTGTCCCCTGGCCCTGACTGCAAAATATCCTTATATCGAAGGATAGACCCCACACCGAAGTTGTCCCCACTTCAAACTTGTGCTGCCCTGATAGACCCAAGGGAGCCCTACAAACTGACATCAGGAACCTGGACTGCTGAGTTTTCTTTCCCAGGGAAAATGGAAAAAGGATGTGCCCAGGGGCCCCTGGCCCTGGGCTGGGGCTCTCTGCAAAGAATCCTTATATCGAAGGATGGATCCCACACCAAAGATGTCCCCACCTCAAACTTGTGCTGCCCTGATAGACCCAAGGGAGCCCTACAAACTGACATCAGGAACCTGGACTGCTGAGTTTTCTTTCCCAGGGAAAATGGAAAAAGGGTGTGCCCAGGGGCCACTGGCCCTGACTGCAAAAAAACCTTATATCGAAAGATGGACCCCACACCGAAGTTGTCCCCACCTCAAACTTGTGCTGCCCTGATAGACCCAAGGGAGCCCTACAAACTGACATCAGGAACCTGGACTGCTGAGTTTTCTTTCCCAGGGAAAATGGAAAAAGGATGTGCCCAGGGGCCCCTGGCCCTGACTGCAAAGAATCCTTATATCGAAGGATGGACCCCACACCGAAGTTGTCCCCACCTCAAACTTGTGCTGCCCTGATAGACCCAAGGGAGCCCTACAAACTGACATCAGGAACCTGGACTGCTGAGTTTTCTTTCCCAGGGAAAATGGAAAAAGGATGTGCCCAGTGTCCCCTGGCCCTGGGCTGGGGCTCTCTGCAAAGAATCCTTATATCGAAGGATGGACCCCACACCAAAGATGTCCCCACCTCAAACTTGTGCTGCCCTGTTAGACCCAAGGGAACCCTACAAACTGACATCAGGAACCTGGACTGCTGAGTTTTCTTTCCCAGGGAAAATGGAAAAAGGATGTTCCCAGGGGCCCCTGGCCCTGGGCTGGGCCTCACTACAAAAAATCCTTATATCGAAGGATGGAGCCCACACCGAAGTTGTCTCCACCTCAAACTTGTGCTGCCCTGTTAGACCCAAGGTAGCCCTACAAACTGACATCAGGAACCTGGACTGCTGAGTTTTCTTTCCCAGGGAAAATGGAAAAAGGATGTGCCCAGTGTCCCCTGGCCCTGACTGCAAAATATCCTTATATCGAAGGATAGACCCCACACCGAAGTTGTCCCCACTTCAAACTTGTGCTGCCCTGATAGACCCAAGGGAGCCCTACAAACTGACATCAGGAACCTGGACTGCTGAGTTTTCTTTCCCAGGGAAAATGGAAAAAGGATGTGCCCAGGGGCCCCTGGCCCTGGGCTGGGGCTCTCTGCAAAGAATCCTTATATCGAAGGATGGATCCCACACCAAAGATGTCCCCACCTCAAACTTGTGCTGCCCTGATAGACCCAAGGGAGCCCTACAAACTGACATCAGGAACCTGGACTGCTGAGTTTTCTTTCCCAGGGAAAATGGAAAAAGGATGTGCCCAGGGGCCACTGGCCCTGACTGCAAAAAAACCTTATATCGAAAGATGGACCCCACACCGAAGTTGTCCCCACCTCAAACTTGTGCTGCCCTGATAGACCCAAGGGAGCCCTACAAACTGACATCAGGAACCTGGACTGCTGAGTTTTCTTTCCCAGGGAAAATGGAAAAAGGATGTGCCCAGGGGCCCCTGGCCCTGACTGCAAAGAATCCTTATATCGAAGGATGGAGCCCACACCGAAGTTGTCCCCACCTCAAACTTGTGCTGCCCTGATAGACCCAAGGGAGCCCTACAAACTGACATCAGGAACCTGGACTGCTGAGTTTTCTTTCCCAGGGAAAATGGCCAAAGGTTGTGCCCAGGGGCCCTTGCCCTGACTGCAAAAAATCCTTATATCGAAGGATGGACCCCACACCGAAATTGTCCCCACCTCAAACTTGTGCTGCCCTGTTAGACCCAAGGGAACCCTACAAACTGACATCAGGAACCTGGACTGCTGAGTTTTCTTTCCCAGGGAAAATGGAAAAAGGATGTGCCCAGGGGCCCCTGGCCCTGGGCTGGGCCTCACTACAAAAAATCCTTATATCGAAGGATGGACCCCACACCGAAGTTGTCTCCACCTCAAACTTGTGCTGCCCTGATAGACCCAAGGTAGCCCTACAAACTGACATCAGGAAGCTGGACTGCTGAGTTTTCTTTCCCAGGGAAAATGGAAAAAGGATGTGCCCAGGGGCCCCTGGCCCTGACTGGAAAATATCCTTATATCGAAGGATGGACCCCACACCGAAGTTGTCCCCACCTCAAACTTGTGCTGCCCTGATAGACCCAAGGGAGCCCTACAAACTGACATCAGGAACCTGGACTGCTGAGTTTTCTTTCCCAGGGAAAATGGAAAAAGGATGTGCCCAGTGTCCCCTGGCCCTGGGCTGGAGCTCTCTGCAAAGAATCCTTATATCGAAGGATGGACCCCACACCAAAGATGTCCCCACCTCAAACTTGTGCTGCCCTGATAGACCCAAGGGAGCCCTACAAACTGACATCAGGAACCTGGACTGCTGAGTTTTCTTTCCCAGGGAAAATGGAAAAAGGGTGTGCCCAGGGGCCACTGGCCCTGACTGCAAAAAAAGCTTATATCGAAGGATGGACCCCACACCGAAGTTGTCCCCACCTCAAACTTGTGCTGCCCTGATACACCCAAGGGAGCCCTACAAACTGACATCAGGAACCTGGACTGCTGAGTTTTCTTTCCCAGGGAAAATGGAAAAAGGATGTGCCCAGGGGCCCCTGGCCCTGGGCTGGGGCCTCACTACATAAAATCCTTATATCGAAGGATGGACCCCACACCGAAATAGTCTCCACCTCAAACTTGTGCTGCCCTGAGAGACCCAAGGGAGCCCTACAAACTGACATCAGGAACCTGGACTGCTGAGTTTTCTTTCCCAGGTAAAATGGCCAAAGATTGTGCCCAGGGGCCCCTGGCCCTGACTGCAAAAATCCTTATATCGAAGGATGGACCCCACACTGAAGTTGTCCCCACCTCAAACTTGTGCTGCCCTGATAGACCCAAGGGAGCCCTACAAACTGACATCAGGAACCTGGACTGCTGAGTTTTCTTTCCCAGGGAAAATGGAAAAAGGATGTGCCCAGGGGCTCCTGGCCCTGGGCTGGGGCCTCACTTCAAAAAATCCTTATATCGAAGGATGGAGCCCACACCGAAGTTGTCCCCACCTCAAACTTGTGCTACCCTGATAGACCCAAGGGAGCTCTACAAACTGACATCAGGAACCTGGACTGCTGAGTTTTCTTTCCCAGGGAAAATGGAAAAAGGATGTGCCCAGGGGCCCCTGGCCCTGACTGCAAAAAATCCTTATATCGAAGGATGGAGCCCACACCAAAGTTGTCCCCACCTCAAACTTGTGCTGCCCTGATAGACCCAAGGGAGCCCTACAAACTGACATCAGGAACCTGGACTGCTGAGTTTTCTTTCCCAGGGAAAATGGCCAAAGGTTGTGCCCAGGGGGCCCTAGCCCTGACTGCAAAAAATCCTTATATCGAAGGATGGTCCCCACACCGAAGTTGTCCCCACCTCAAACCTCTGCTGCCCTGATACACCCAAGGGAGCCCTACAAACTGACATCAGGAACCTGGACTGCTGAGTTTTCTTTCCCAGGGAAAATGGAAAACGGATGTGCCCAGGGGCCCCTGGCCCTGGGCTGGGGACTCACTGCAAAAAATCCTTATATCGAAGGATGGACCCCACACCGAAGTGTTCCGCTTCTAAAATTTGTGCTGCCCTGATAGACCCAAGGGAGCCCTACAAACTGACATCAGGAACCTGGACTGCTGAGTTTTCTTTCCCAGGGAAAATGGAAAAAGGATGTGCCCAGGGGCCCCTGGCCCTGACTGCAAAATATCCTTATACCGAAGGATGGACCCCACACCGAAGTTGTCCCCACCTCAAACTTTTGCTGCCCTGATAGACCCAAGGGAGCCCTACAAACTGACATCAGGAACCTGGACTGCTGAGTTTTCTTTCCCAGGGAAAATGGAAAAAGGATGTGCCCAGGGGCCCCTGGCCCTGGGCCCCTGGCCCTGACTGCAAAAAATCCTTATATCGAAGGATGGACCCCACACCGAAGTTGTCCCCACCTCAAACTTGTGCTGCCCTGATTGACCCAAGGGAGCCCTACAAACTGACATCAGGAACCTGGACTGCTGAGTTTTCTTTCCCAGGGAAAATGGAAAAAGGATGTGCCCAGGGGCCCCTGGCCCTGACTGCAAAAAATCCTTATATCGAAGGATGGACCCCACACTGAAGTCGTCCCCACCTCAAACTTGTGCTGCCCTAATAGACCTAAGGGAGCCCTACAAACTGACATCAGGAACCTGGACTGCTGAGTTTTCTTTCCCAGGGAAAATGGAAAAAGGATGTGCCCAGGGGCCCCTGGCCCTGGGCTGGGGCCTCACTACAAAAAATCCTTATATCGAAGGATGGACCCCACACCGAAATTGTCTCCACCTCAAACTTGTGCTGCCCTGATAGACCCAAGGGAGCCCTACAAACTGACATCAGGAACCTGGACTGCTGAGTTTTCTTTCCCAGGTAAAATGGCCAAAGGTTGTGCCCAGGGGCCCCTGGCCCTGACTGCAAAAAATCCTTATCTCGAAGGATGGACCCCACACCGAAGTTGTCCCCACCTCAAACTTGTGCTGCCCTGATAGACCCAAGGGAGCCCTACAAACTGACATCAGGAACCTGGACTGCTGAGTTTTCTTTCCCAGGGAAAATGGAAAAAGGATGTGCCCAGGGGCCCCTGGCCCTGACTGCAAAAAATCCTTATATCGAAGGATGGACTCCACACTGAAGTTGTCCCCACCTCAAACTTTTGCTGCCCTAATAGACCTAACGGGGCCCTACAAACTGACATCAGGAACCTGGACTGCTGAGTTTTCTTTCCCAGGGAAAATGGAAAAAGGATGTGCCCAGGGGCCCCTGGCCCTGACTGCAAAAAATCCTTATATTGAAGGATGGACCCCACACCGATGTTGTCCCCACCTCAAACTTGTGCTGCCCTGTTAGACCCAAGGGAACCCTACAAACTGACATCAGGAACCTGGACTGCTGAGTTTTCTTTCCCAGGGAAAATGGAAAAAGGATGTGCCCAGGGGCCCCTGGCCCTGGGCTGGGCCTCACTACAAAAAATCCTTATATCGAAGGATGGACCCCACACCGAAGTTGTCTCCACCTCAAACTTGTGCTGCCCTGATAGACCCAAGGGAGCCCTACAAACTGACATCAGGAACCTGGACTGCTGAGTTTTCTTTCCCAGGGAAAATGGAAAAAGGATGTGCCCAGGGGCCCCTGGCCCTGACTGCAAAATATCCTTATATCGAAGGATGGACCCCACACCGAAGTTGTCCCCACCTCAAACTTGTGCTGCCCTGATAGACCCAAGGGAGCCCTACAAACTGACATCAGGAACCTGGACTGCTGAGTTTTCTTTCCCAGGGAAAATGGAAAAAGGATGTGCCCAGGGGCCCCTGGCCCTGGGCCCCTGGCCCTGACTGCAAAAAATCCTTATATCGAAGGATGGACCCCACACCGAAGTTGTCCCCACCTCAAACTTGTGCTGCCCTGATAGACCCAAGGGAGCCCTACAAACTGACATCAGGAACCTGGACTGCTGAGTTTTCTTTCCCAGGGAAAATGGAAAAAGGATGTGCCCAGTGTCCCCTGGCCCTGGGCTGGGGCTCTCTGCAAAGAATCCTTATATCGAAGGATGGACCCCACACCAAAGATGTCCCCACCTCAAACTTGTGCTGCCCTGATACACCCAAGGGAGCCCTACAAACTGACATCAGGAACCTGGACTGCTGAGTTTTCTTTCCCAGGGAAAATGGAAAAAGGATGTGCCCAGGGGGCCCTTGCCCTGACTGCAAAAAATCCTTATATCGAAGGATGGAGCCCACACCAAAGTTGTCCCCACCTCAAACTTGTGCTACCCTGATAGACCCAAGGGAGCCCTACAAACTGACATCAGGAACCTGGACTGCTGAGTTTTCTTTCCCAGGGAAAATGGAAAAAGGGTGTGCCCAGGGGCCCCTGGCCCTGACTGCAAAGAATCCTTATATCGAAGGATGGACCCCACACCGAAGTTGTCCCCACCTCAAACTTGTGCTGCCCTGATAGACCCAAGGGAGCCCTACAAACTGACATCAGGAACCTGGACTGCTGAGTTTTCTTTCCCAGGGAAAATGGCCAAAGGTTGTGCCCAGCGGCTCCTAGCCCAGACTGCAAAAAATCCTTATATCGAAGGATGGTCCCCACACCGAAGATATCCCCACCTCAAATTTGTGCTGCCCGGATACACCAAAGGGAGCCCTACAAACTGACATCAGGAACCTGGACTGCTGAGTTTTCTTTCCCAGGGAAAATGGCCAAAGGTTGTGCCCAGGGGCCCCGGGCCCTGCGTGCAAAAAATCCTTATATCGAAGGATGGACCCCACACCGAAGTTGTCTCCACCTCAAACTTGTGCTGCCCTGATAGACCTAAGGCAGCCCTACAAACTGACATCAGGAACCTGGACTGCTGAGTTTTCTTTCCCAGGGAAAATGGTAAAAGGGTGTGCCCAGGGGCCCCTGGCCCTGACTGCAAAAAATCCTTATATCGAAGGATGGACCCCACACCGAAGTTGTCCCCACCTCAAACTTGTGCTGCCCTGATAGACCCAAGGGAGCCCTACAAACTGACATCAGGAACCTGGACTGCTGAGTTTTCTTTCCCAGGGAAAATGGAAAAAGGATGTGCCCAGGGGCCCCTGGCCCTGGGCTGGGCCTCACTACAAAAAATCCTTATATCGAAGGATGGACCCCACACCGAAGTTGTCTCCACCTCAAACTTGTGCTGCCCTGATAGACCCAAGGGAGCCCTACAAACTGACATCAGGAACCTGGACTGCTGAGTTTTCTTTCCCAGGTAAAATGGCCAAAGGTTGTGCCCAGGGGCCCCTGGCCCTGACTGCAAAAAATCCTTATATCGAAGGATGGAGCCCACACCAAAGTTGTCCCCACCTCAAACTTGTGCTGCCCTGATAGACCCAAGGGAGCCCTACAAACTGACATCAGGAACCTGGACTGCTGAGTTTTCTTTCCCAGGGAAAATGGAAACGGATGTGCCCAGGGGCCCCTGGCCCTGGGCTGGGGACTCACTGCAAAAAATCCTTATATCGAAGGATGGACCCCACAGCGAAGTGTTCCGCTTCTAAAATTTCTGCTGCCCTGATAGACCCAAGGGAGCCCTACAAACTGACATCAGGAACCTGGACTGCTGAGTTTTCTTTCCCAGGGAAAATGGAAAAAGGATGTGCCCAGGGGCCCCTGGCCCTGACTGCAAAATATCCTTATATCGAAGGATGGAGCCCACACCGAAGTTGTCCCCACCTCAAACTTGTGCTGCCCTGATAGACCCAAGGGAGCCCTACAAACTGACATCAGGAACCTGGACTGCTGAGTTTTCTTTCCCAGGGAAAATGGAAAAAGGATGTGCCCAGGAGCCCCTGGCCCTGGGCCCCTGGCCCTGACTGCAAAAAATCCTTATATCGAAGGATGGACCCCACACCGAAGTTGTCCCCACCTCAAACTTGTGCTGCCCTGTTAGACCCAAGGGAGCCCTACAAACTGACATCAGGAACCTGGACTGCTGAGTTTTCTTTCCCAGGGAAAATGGAAAAAGGATGTGCCCAGGGGCCCCTGGCCCTGACTGCAAAAAATCCTTATATCGAAGGATGGACCCCACACTGAAGTTGTCCCCACCTCAAACTGGTGCTGCCCTAATAGACCTAAGGGAGCCCTACAAACTGACATCAGGAACCTGGACTGCTGAGTTTTCTTTCCCAGGGAAAATGGAAAAAGGATGTGCCCAGGGGCCCCTGGCCCTGACTGCAAAAAATCCTTATATTGAAGGATGGACCCCACACCGATGTTGTCCCCACCTCAAACTTGTGCTGCCCTGATAGACCCAAGGGAGCCCTACAAACTGACATCAGGAACCTGGACTGCTGAGTTTTCTTTCCCAGGGAAAATGGAAAAAGGATGTGCCCAGGGGCCCCTGGCCCTGACTGCAAAATATCCTTATACCGAAGGATGGACCCCACACCGAAGTTGTCCCCACCTCAAACTTTTGCTGCCCTGATAGACCCAAGGGAGCCCTACAAACTGACATCAGGAACCTGGACTGCTGAGTTTTCTTTCCCAGGGAAAATGGAAAAAGGATGTGCCCAGGGGCCCCTGGCCCTGGGCCCCTGGCCCTGACTGCAAAAAATCCTTATATCGAAGGATGGACCCCACACCGAAGTTGTCCCCACCTCAAACTTGTGCTGCCCTGATTGACCCAAGGGAGCCCTACAAACTGACATCAGGAACCTGGACTGCTGAGTTTTCTTTCCCAGGGAAAATGGAAAAAGGATGTGCCCAGGGGCCCCTGGCCCTGACTGCAAAAAATCCTTATATCGAAGGATGGACCCCACACTGAAGTCGTCCCCACCTCAAACTTGTGCTGCCCTAATAGACCTAAGGGAGCCCTACAAACTGACATCAGGAACCTGGACTGCTGAGTTTTCTTTCCCAGGGAAAATGGAAAAAGGATGTGCCCAGGGGCCCCTGGCCCTGGGCTGGGGCCTCACTACAAAAAATCCTTATATCGAAGGATGGACCCCACACCGAAATTGTCTCCACCTCAAACTTGTGCTGCCCTGATAGACCCAAGGGAGCCCTACAAACTGACATCAGGAACCTGGACTGCTGAGTTTTCTTTCCCAGGTAAAATGGCCAAAGGTTGTGCCCAGGGGCCCCTGGCCCTGACTGCAAAAAATCCTTATCTCGAAGGATGGACCCCACACCGAAGTTGTCCCCACCTCAAACTTGTGCTGCCCTGATAGACCCAAGGGAGCCCTACAAACTGACATCAGGAACCTGGACTGCTGAGTTTTCTTTCCCAGGGAAAATGGAAAAAGGATGTGCCCAGGGGCCCCTGGCCCTGACTGCAAAAAATCCTTATATCGAAGGATGGACTCCACACTGAAGTTGTCCCCACCTCAAACTTTTGCTGCCCTAATAGACCTAACGGGGCCCTACAAACTGACATCAGGAACCTGGACTGCTGAGTTTTCTTTCCCAGGGAAAATGGAAAAAGGATGTGCCCAGGGGCCCCTGGCCCTGACTGCAAAAAATCCTTATATTGAAGGATGGACCCCACACCGATGTTGTCCCCACCTCAAACTTGTGCTGCCCTGTTAGACCCAAGGGAACCCTACAAACTGACATCAGGAACCTGGACTGCTGAGTTTTCTTTCCCAGGGAAAATGGAAAAAGGATGTGCCCAGGGGCCCCTGGCCCTGGGCTGGGCCTCACTACAAAAAATCCTTATATCGAAGGATGGACCCCACACCGAAGTTGTCTCCACCTCAAACTTGTGCTGCCCTGATAGACCCAAGGGAGCCCTACAAACTGACATCAGGAACCTGGACTGCTGAGTTTTCTTTCCCAGGGAAAATGGAAAAAGGATGTGCCCAGGGGCCCCTGGCCCTGGGCCCCTGGCCCTGACTGCAAAAAATCCTTATATCGAAGGATGGACCCCACACCGAAGTTGTCCCCACCTCAAACTTGTGCTGCCCTGATAGACCCAAGGGAGCCCTACAAACTGACATCAGGAACCTGGACTGCTGAGTTTTCTTTCCCAGGGAAAATGGAAAAAGGATGTGCCCAGTGTCCCCTGGCCCTGGGCTGGGGCTCTCTGCAAAGAATCCTTATATCGAAGGATGGACCCCACACCAAAGATGTCCCCACCTCAAACTTGTGCTGCCCTGATACACCCAAGGGAGCCCTACAAACTGACATCAGGAACCTGGACTGCTGAGTTTTCTTTCCCAGGGAAAATGGAAAAAGGATGTGCCCAGGGGGCCCTTGCCCTGACTGCAAAAAATCCTTATATCGAAGGATGGAGCCCACACCAAAGTTGTCCCCACCTCAAACTTGTGCTACCCTGATAGACCCAAGGGAGCCCTACAAACTGACATCAGGAACCTGGACTGCTGAGTTTTCTTTCCCAGGGAAAATGGAAAAAGGGTGTGCCCAGGGGCCCCTGGCCCTGACTGCAAAGAATCCTTATATCGAAGGATGGACCCCACACCGAAGTTGTCCCCACCTCAAACTTGTGCTGCCCTGATAGACCCAAGGGAGCCCTACAAACTGACATCAGGAACCTGGACTGCTGAGTTTTCTTTCCCAGGGAAAATGGCCAAAGGTTGTGCCCAGGGGCTCCTAGCCCAGACTGCAAAAAATCCTTATATCGAAGGATGGTCCCCACACCGAAGATATCCCCACCTCAAATTTGTGCTGCCCGGATACACCAAAGGGAGCCCTACAAACTGACATCAGGAACCTGGACTGCTGAGTTTTCTTTCCCAGGGAAAATGGCCAAAGGTTGTGCCCAGGGGCCCCGGGCCCTGCGTGCAAAAAATCCTTATATCGAAGGATGGACCCCACACCGAAGTTGTCTCCACCTCAAACTTGTGCTGCCCTGATAGACCTAAGGCAGCCCTACAAACTGACATCAGGAACCTGGACTGCTGAGTTTTCTTTCCCAGGGAAAATGGTAAAAGGGTGTGCCCAGGGGCCCCTGGCCCTGACTGCAAAAAATCCTTATATCGAAGGATGGACCCCACACCGAAGTTGTCCCCACCTCAAACTTGTGCTGCCCTGATAGACCCAAGGGAGCCCTACAAACTGACATCAGGAACCTGGACTGCTGAGTTTTCTTTCCCAGGGAAAATGGAAAAAGGATGTGCCCAGGGGCCCCTGGCCCTGGGCTGGGCCTCACTACAAAAAATCCTTATATCGAAGGATGGACCCCACACCGAAGTTGTCTCCACCTCAAACTTGTGCTGCCCTGATAGACCCAAGGGAGCCCTACAAACTGACATCAGGAACCTGGACTGCTGAGTTTTCTTTCCCAGGTAAAATGGCCAAAGGTTGTGCCCAGGGGCCCCTGGCCCTGACTGCAAAAAATCCTTATATCGAAGGATGGAGCCCACACCAAAGTTGTCCCCACCTCAAACTTGTGCTGCCCTGATAGACCCAAGGGAGCCCTACAAACTGACATCAGGAACCTGGACTGCTGAGTTTTCTTTCCCAGGGAAAATGGAAACGGATGTGCCCAGGGGCCCCTGGCCCTGGGCTGGGGACTCACTGCAAAAAATCCTTATATCGAAGGATGGACCCCACAGCGAAGTGTTCCGCTTCTAAAATTTCTGCTGCCCTGATAGACCCAAGGGAGCCCTACAAACTGACATCAGGAACCTGGACTGCTGAGTTTTCTTTCCCAGGGAAAATGGAAAAAGGATGTGCCCAGGGGCCCCTGGCCCTGACTGCAAAATATCCTTATATCGAAGGATGGAGCCCACACCGAAGTTGTCCCCACCTCAAACTTGTGCTGCCCTGATAGACCCAAGGGAGCCCTACAAACTGACATCAGGAACCTGGACTGCTGAGTTTTCTTTCCCAGGGAAAATGGAAAAAGGATGTGCCCAGGAGCCCCTGGCCCTGGGCCCCTGGCCCTGACTGCAAAAAATCCTTATATCGAAGGATGGACCCCACACCGAAGTTGTCCCCACCTCAAACTTGTGCTGCCCTGTTAGACCCAAGGGAGCCCTACAAACTGACATCAGGAACCTGGACTGCTGAGTTTTCTTTCCCAGGGAAAATGGAAAAAGGATGTGCCCAGGGGCCCCTGGCCCTGACTGCAAAAAATCCTTATATCGAAGGATGGACCCCACACTGAAGTTGTCCCCACCTCAAACTGGTGCTGCCCTAATAGACCTAAGGGAGCCCTACAAACTGACATCAGGAACCTGGACTGCTGAGTTTTCTTTCCCAGGGAAAATGGAAAAAGGATGTGCCCAGGGGCCCCTGGCCCTGACTGCAAAAAATCCTTATATTGAAGGATGGACCCCACACCGATGTTGTCCCCACCTCAAACTTGTGCTGCCCTGATAGACCCAAGGGAGCCCTACAAACTGACATCAGGAACCTGGACTGCTGAGTTTTCTTTCCCAGGGAAAATGGAAAAAGGATGTGCCCAGGGGCCCCTGGCCCTGACTGCAAAAAATCCTTATATCGAAGGATGGACCCCACACCGAAGTTGTCCCCACCTCAAACTTGTGCTGCCCTGATAGACCCAAGGGAGCCCTACAAACTGACATCAGGAACCTGGACTGCTGAGTTTTCTTTCCCAGGGAAAATGGAAAAAGGATGTGCACAGGGGCCCCTGGCCCTGACTGCAAAAAATCCTTATATCGAAGGATGGACCCCACACTGAAGTTGTCCCCACCTCAAACTTGTGCTGCCCTAATAGACCTAAGGGAGCCCTACAAACTGACATCAGGAACCTGGACTGCTGAGTTTTCTTTCCCAGGGAAAATGGAAAAAGGATGTGCCCAGGGGCCCCTGGCCCTGGGCTGGGGCCTCACTACAAAAAATCCTTATATCGAAGGATGGACCCCACACCGAAATTGTCTCCACCTCAAACTTGTGCTGCCCTGATAGACCCAAGGGAGCCCTACAAACTGACATCAGGAACCTGGACTGCTGAGTTTTCTTTCCCAGGTAAAATGGCCAAAGGTTGTGCCCAGGGGCCCCTGGCCCTGACTGCAAAAAATCCTTATATCGAAGGATGGACCCCACACCGAAGTTGTCCCCACCTCAAACTTGTGCTGCCCTGATAGACCCAAGGGAGCCCTACAAACTGACATCAGGAACCTGGACTGCTGAGTTTTCTTTCCCAGGGAAAATGGAAAACGGATGTGCCCAGGGGCCCCTGGCCCTGGGCTGGGGACTCACTGCAAAAAATCCTTATATCGAAGGATGGACCCCACAGCGAAGTGTTCCGCTTCTAAAATTTGTGCTGCCCTGATAGACCCAAGGGAGCCCTACAAACTGACATCAGGAACCTGGACTGCTGAGTTTTCTTTCCCAGGGAAAATGGAAAAAGGATGTGCCCAGGGGCCCCTGGCCCTGACTGCAAAATATCCTTATACCGAAGGATGGACCCCACACCGAAGTTGTCCCCACCTCAAACTTTTGCTGCCCTGATAGACCCAAGGGAGCCCTACAAACTGACATCAGGAACCTGGACTGCTGAGTTTTCTTTCCCAGGGAAAATGGAAAAAGGATGTGCCCAGGGGCCCCTGGCCCTGGGCCCCTGGCCCTGACTGCAAAAAATCCTTATATCGAAGGATGGACCCCACACCGAAGTTGTCCCCACCTCAAACTTGTGCTGCCCTGATAGACCCAAGGGAGCCCTACAAACTGACATCAGGAACCTGGACTGCTGAGTTTTCTTTCCCAGGGAAAATGGAAAAAGGATGTGCACAGGGGCCCCTGGCCCTGACTGCAAAAAATCCTTATATCGAAGGATGGACCCCACACTGAAGTCGTCCCCACCTCAAACTTGTGCTGCCCTAATAGACCTAAGGGAGCCCTACAAACTGACATCAGGAACCTGGACTGCTGAGTTTTCTTTCCCAGGGAAAATGGAAAAAGGATGTGCCCAGGGGCCCCTGGCCCTGGGCTGGGGCCTCACTACAAAAAATCCTTATATCGAAGGATGGACCCCACACCGAAATTGTCTCCACCTCAAACTTGTGCTGCCCTGATAGACCCAAGGGAGCCCTACAAACTGACATCAGGAACCTGGACTGCTGAGTTTTCTTTCCCAGGTAAAATGGCCAAAGGTTGTGCCCAGGGGCCCCTGGACCTGACTGCAAAAAATCCTTATATCGAAGGATGGACCCCACACCGAAGTTGTCCCCACCTCAAACTTGTGCTGCCCTGATAGACCCAAGGGAGCCCTACAAACTGACATCAGGAACCTGGACTGCTGAGTTTTCTTTCCCAGGGAAAATGGAAAAAGGATGTGCCCAGGGGCCCCTGGCCCTGACTGCAAAAAATCCTTATATCGAAGGATGGACTCCACACTGAAGTTGTCCCCACCTCAAACTTGTGCTGCCCTAATAGACCTAACGGGGCCCTACAAACTGTCATCAGGAACCTGGACTGCTGAGTTTTCTTTCCCAGGGAAAATGGAAAAAGGATGTGCCCAGGGGCCCCTGGCCCTGACTGCAAAAAATCCTTATATTGAAGGATGGACCCCACACCGATGTTGTCCCCACCTCAAACTTGTGCTGCCCTGTTAGACCCAAGGGAACCCTACAAACTGACATCAGGAACCTGGACTGCTGAGTTTTCTTTCCCAGGGAAAATGGAAAAAGGATGTGCCCAGGGGCCCCTGGCCCTGGGCTGGGCCTCACTACAAAAAATCCTTATATCGAAGGATGGACCCCACACCGAAGTTGTCTCCACCTCAAACTTGTGCTGCCCTGATAGACCCAAGGTAGCCCTACAAACTGACATCAGGAACCTGGACTGCTGAGTTTTCTTTCCCAGGGAAAATGGAAAAAGGATGTGCCCAGGGGCCCCTGGCCCTGACTGCAAAATATCCTTATATCGAAGGATGGACCCCACACCGAAGTTGTCCCCACCTCAAACTTGTGCTGCCCTGATAGACCCAAGGGAGCCCTACAAACTGACATCAGGAACCTGGACTGCTGAGTTTTCTTTCCCAGGGAAAATGGAAAAAGGATGTGCCCAGGGGCCCCTGGCCCTGGGCCCCTGGCCCTGACTGCAAAAAATCCTTATATCGAAGGATGGACCCCACACCGAAGTTGTCCCCACCTCAAACTTGTGCTGCCCTGATAGACCCAAGGGAGCCCTACAAACTGACATCAGGAACCTGGACTGCTGAGTTTTCTTTCCCAGGGAAAATGGAAAAAGGATGTGCCCAGTGTCCCCTGGCCCTGGGCTGGGGCTCTCTGCAAAGAATCCTTATATCGAAGGATGGACCCCACACCAAAGATGTCCCCACCTCAAACTTGTGCTGCCCTGATAGACCCAAGGGAGCCCTACAAACTGACATCAGGAACCTGGACTGCTGAGTTTTCTTTCCCAGGGAAAATGGAAAAAGGATGTGCCCAGGGGGCCCTTGCCCTGACTGCAAAAAATCCTTATATCGAAGGATGGAGCCCACACCAAAGTTGTCCCCACCTCAAACTTGTGCTACCCTGATAGACCCAAGGGAGCCCTACAAACTGACATCAGGAACCTGGACTGCTGAGTTTTCTTTCCCAGGGAAAATGGAAAAAGGGTGTGCCCAGGGGCCCCTGGCCCTGACTGCAAAGAATCCTTATATCGAAGGATGGACCCCACACCGAAGTTGTCCCCACCTCAAACTTGTGCTGCCCTGATAGACCCAAGGGAGCCCTACAAACTGACATCAGGAACCTGGACTGCTGAGTTTTCTTTCCCAGGGAAAATGGCCAAAGGTTGTGCCCAGGGGCTCCTAGCCCTGACTGCAAAAAATCCTTATATCGAAGGATGGTCCCCACACCGAAGATATCCCCACCTCAAATTTGTGCTGCCCTGATACACCAAAGGGAGCCCTACAAACTGACATCAGGAACCTGGACTGCTGAGTTTTCTTTCCCAGGGAAAATGGCCAAAGGTTGTGCCCAGGGGCCCCGGGCCCTGCGTGCAAAAAATCCTTATATCGAAGGATGGACCCCACACCGAAGTTGTCTCCACCTCAAACTTGTGCTGCCCTGATAGACCTAAGGCAGCCCTACAAACTGACATCAGGAACCTGGACTGCTGAGTTTTCTTTCCCAGGGAAAATGGTAAAAGGGTGTGCCCAGGGGCCCCTGGCCCTGACTGTAAAAAATCCTTATATCGAAGGATGGACCCCACACCGAAGTTGTCCCCACCTCAAACTTGTGCTGCCCTGATAGACCCAAGGGAGCCCTACAAACTGACATCAGGAACCTGGACTGCTGAGTTTTCTTTCCCAGAGAAAATGGAAAAAGGATGTGCCCAGGGGCCCCTGGCCCTGGGCTGGGCCTCACTACAAAAAATCCTTATATCGAAGGATGGACCCCACACCGAAGTTGTCTCCACCTCAAACTTGTGCTGCCCTGATAGACCCAAGGGAGCCCTACAAACTGACATCAGGAACCTGGACTGCTGAGTTTTCTTTCCCAGGTAAAATGGCCAAAGGTTGTGCCCAGGGGCCCCTGGCCCTGACTGCAAAAAATCCTTATATCGAAGGATGGACCCCACACTGAAGTTGTCCCCACCTCAAACTTGTGCTGCCCTGATAGACCCAAGGGAGCCCTACAAACTGACATCAGGAACCTGGACTGCTGAGTTTTCTTTCCCAGGGAAAATGGAAACGGATGTGCCCAGGGGCCCCTGGCCCTGGGCTGGGGACTCACTGCAAAAAATCCTTATATCGAAGGATGGACCCCACAGCGAAGTGTTCCGCTTCTAAAATTTGTGCTGCCCTGATAGACCCAAGGGAGCCCTACAAACTGACATCAGGAACCTGGACTGCTGAGTTTTCTTTCCCAGGGAAAATGGAAAAAGGATGTGCCCAGGGGCCCCTGGCCCTGACTGCAAAATATCCTTATATCGAAGGATGGAGCCCACACCGAAGTTGTCCCCACCTCAAACTTGTGCTGCCCTGATAGACCCAAGGGAGCCCTACAAACTGACATCAGGAACCTGGACTGCTGAGTTTTCTTTCCCAGGGAAAATGGAAAAAGGATGTGCCCAGGGGCCCCTGGCCCTGGGCCCCTGGCCCTGACTGCAAAAAATCCTTATATCGAAGGATGGACCCCACACCGAAGTTGTCCCCACCTCAAACTTGTGCTGCCCTGATAGACCTAAGGGAGCCCTACAAACTGACATCAGGAACCTGGACTGCTGAGTTTTCTTTCCCAGGGAAAATGGAAAAAGGGTGTGCCCAGGGGCCCCTGGCCCTGACTGCAAAGAATCCTTATATCGAAGGATGGACCCCACACCGAAGTTGTCCCCACCTCAAACTTGTGCTGCCCTGATAGACCCAAGGGAGCCCTACAAACTGACATCAGGAACCTGGACTGCTGAGTTTTCTTTCCCAGGGAAAATGGCCAAAGGTTGTGCCCAGGGGCTCCTAGCCCTGACTGCAAAAAATCCTTATATCGAAGGATGGTCCCCACACCGAAGATATCCCCACCTCAAATTTGTGCTGCCCTGATACACCAAAGGGAGCCCTACAAACTGACATCAGGAACCTGGACTGCTGAGTTTTCTTTCCCAGGGAAAATGGCCAAAGGTTGTGCCCAGGGGCCCCGGGCCCTGCGTGCAAAAAATCCTTATATCGAAGGATGGACCCCACACCGAAGTTGTCTCCACCTCAAACTTGTGCTGCCCTGATAGACCTAAGGCAGCCCTACAAACTGACATCAGGAACCTGGACTGCTGAGTTTTCTTTCCCAGGGAAAATGGTAAAAGGGTGTGCCCAGGGGCCCCTGGCCCTGACTGTAAAAAATCCTTATATCGAAGGATGGACCCCACACCGAAGTTGTCCCCACCTCAAACTTGTGCTGCCCTGATAGACCCAAGGGAGCCCTACAAACTGACATCAGGAACCTGGACTGCTGAGTTTTCTTTCCCAGAGAAAATGGAAAAAGGATGTGCCCAGGGGCCCCTGGCCCTGGGCTGGGCCTCACTACAAAAAATCCTTATATCGAAGGATGGACCCCACACCGAAGTTGTCTCCACCTCAAACTTGTGCTGCCCTGATAGACCCAAGGGAGCCCTACAAACTGACATCAGGAACCTGGACTGCTGAGTTTTCTTTCCCAGGTAAAATGGCCAAAGGTTGTGCCCAGGGGCCCCTGGCCCTGACTGCAAAAAATCCTTATATCGAAGGATGGACCCCACACTGAAGTTGTCCCCACCTCAAACTTGTGCTGCCCTGATAGACCCAAGGGAGCCCTACAAACTGACATCAGGAACCTGGACTGCTGAGTTTTCTTTCCCAGGGAAAATGGAAACGGATGTGCCCAGGGGCCCCTGGCCCTGGGCTGGGGACTCACTGCAAAAAATCCTTATATCGAAGGATGGACCCCACAGCGAAGTGTTCCGCTTCTAAAATTTGTGCTGCCCTGATAGACCCAAGGGAGCCCTAAAAACTGACATCAGGAACCTGGACTGCTGAGTTTTCTTTCCCAGGGAAAATGGAAAAAGGATGTGCCCAGGGGCCCCTGGCCCTGACTGCAAAATATCCTTATATCGAAGGATGGAGCCCACACCGAAGTTGTCCCCACCTCAAACTTGTGCTGCCCTGATAGACCCAAGGGAGCCCTACAAACTGACATCAGGAACCTGGACTGCTGAGTTTTCTTTCCCAGGGAAAATGGAAAAAGGATGTGCCCAGGGGCCCCTGGCCCTGGGCCCCTGGCCCTGACTGCAAAAAATCCTTATATCGAAGGATGGACCCCACACCGAAGTTGTCCCCACCTCAAACTTGTGCTGCCCTGATAGACCCAAGGGAGCCCTACAAACTGACATCAGGAACCTGGACTGCTGAGTTTTCTTTCCCAGGGAAAATGGAAAAAGGATGTGCCCAGGGGCCCCTGGCCCTGACTGCAAAGAATCCTTATATCGAAGGATGGACCCCACACTGAAGTTGTCCCCACCTCAAACTGGTGCTGCCCTAATAGACCTAAGGGAGCCCTACAAACTGACATCAGGAACCTGGACTGCTGAGTTTTCTTTCCCAGGGAAAATGGAAAAAGGATGTGCCCAGGGGCCCCTGGCCCTGACTGCAAAAAATCCTTATATTGAAGGATGGACCCCACACCGATGTTGTCCCCACCTCAAACTTGTGCTGCCCTGATAGACCCAAGGGAGCCCTACAAACTGACATCAGGAACCTGGACTGCTGAGTTTTCTTTCCCAGGTAAAATGGCCAAAGGTTGTGCCCAGGGGCCCCTGGCCCTGACTGCAAAAAATCCTTATATCGAAGGATGGACCCCACACCGAAGTTGTCCCCACCTCAAACTTGTGCTGCCCTGATAGACCCAAGGGAGCCCTACAAACTGACATCAGGAACCTGGACTGCTGAGTTTTCTTTCCCAGGGAAAATGGAAAAAGGATGTGCCCAGGGGGCCCTTGCCCTGACTGCAAAAAATCCTTATATCGAAGGATGGAGCCCACACCGAAGTTGTCCCCACCTCAAACTTGTGCTGCCCTGATAGACCTAAGGGAGCCCTACAAACTGACATCAGGAACCTGGACTGCTGAGTTTTCTTTCCCAGGGAAAATGGAAAAAGGATGTGCCCAGGGGCCCCTGGCCCTGACTGCAAAAAATCCTTATATCGAAGGATGGACCCCACACCGAAGTTGTCCCCACCTCAAACTTGTGCTGCCCTGTTAGACCCAAGGGAACCCTACAAACTGACATCAGGAACCTGGACTGCTGAGTTTTCTTTCCCAGGGAAAATGGAAAAAGGATGTGCCCAGGGGCCCCTGGCCCTGGGCTGGGCCTCACTACAAAAAATCCTTATATCGAAGGATGGACCCCACACCGAAGTTGTCTCCACCTCAAACTTGTGCTGCCCTGATAGACCCAAGGTAGCCCTACAAACTGACATCAGGAACCTGGACTGCTGAGTTTTCTTTCCCAGGGAAAATGGAAAAAGGATGTGCCCAGGGGCCCCTGGCCCTGACTGCAAAATATCCTTATATCGAAGGATGGACCCCACACCGAAGTTGTCCCCACCTCAAACTTGTGCTGCCCTGTTAGACCCAAGGGAACCCTACAAACTGACATCAGGAACCTGGACTGCTGAGTTTTCTTTCCCAGGGAAAATGGAAAAAGGATGTGCCCAGGGGCCCCTGGCCCTGGGCTGGGCCTCACAACAAAAAATCCTTATATCGAAGGATGGACCCCACACCGAAGTTGTCTCCACCTCAAACTTGTGCTGCCCTGATAGACCCAAGGTAGCCCTACAAACTGACATCAGGAACCTGGACTGCTGAGTTTTCTTTCCCAGGGAAAATGGAAAAAGGATGTGCCCAGGGGCCCCTGGAACTGGGCCCCTGGCCCTGACTGCAAAAAAAGCTTATATAGAAGGATGGACCCCACACCGAAGTTGTCCCCACCTCAAACTTGTGCTGCCCTGATAGACCCAAGGGAGCCCTACAAACTGACATCAGGAACCTGGACTGCTGAGTTTTCTTTCCCAGGGAAAATGGAAAAAGGATGTGCCCAGTGTCCCCTGGCCCTGGGCTGGGGCTCTCTGCAAAGAATCCTTATATCGAAGGATGGACCCCACACCAAAGATGTCCCCACCTCAAACTTGTGCTGCCCTGATAGACCCAAGGGAGCCCTACAAACTGACATCAGGAACCTGGACTGCTGAGTTTTCTTTCCCAGGGAAAATGGAAAAAGGTTGTGCCCAGGGGCCACTGGCCCTGACTGCAAAAAAAGCTTATATCGAAGGATGGACCCCACACCGAAGTTGTCCCCACCTCAAACTTGTGCTGCCCTGATAGACCCAAGGGAGCCCTACAAACTGACATCAGGAACCTGGACTGCTGAGTTTTCTTTCCCAGGGAAAATGGAAAAAGGATGTGCCCAGGGGCCCCTGGCCCTGGGCTGGGGCCTCACTTCAAAAAATCCTTATATCGAAGGATGGACCCCACACCGAAATTGTCTCCACCTCAAACTTGTGCTGCCCTGATAGACCCAAGGGAGCCCTACAAACTGACATCAGGAACCTGGACTGCTTTGTTTTCTTTCCCAGGTAAAATGGCCAAAGGTTGTGCCCAGGGGCCCCTGGCCCTGACTGCAAAAAATCCTTATATCGAAGGATGGACCCCACACTGAAGTTGTCCCCACCTCAAACTTGTGCTGCCCTGATAGACCCAAGGGAGCCCTACAAACTGACATCAGGAACCTGGACTGCTGAGTTTTCTTTCCCAGGGAAAATGGAAAAAGGATGTGCCCAGGGGCCCCTGGCCCTGGGCCCCTGGCCCTGACTGCAAAAAATCCTTATATCGAAGGATGGACCCCACACCGAAGTTGTCTCCACCTCAAACTTGTGCTGCCCTGATAGACCTAAGGCAGCCCTACAAACTGACATCAGGAACCTGGACTGCTGAGTTTTCTTTCCCAGGGAAAATGGTAAAAGGGTGTGCCCAGGGGCCCCTGGCCCTGACTGTAAAAAATCCTTATATCGAAGGATGGACCCCACACCGAAGTTGTCCCCACCTCAAACTTGTGCTGCCCTGATAGACCCAAGGGAGCCCTACAAACTGACATCAGGAACCTGGACTGCTGAGTTTTCTTTCCCAGAGAAAATGGAAAAAGGATGTGCCCAGGGGCCCCTGGCCCTGGGCTGGGCCTCACTACAAAAAATCCTTATATCGAAGGATGGACCCCACACCGAAGTTGTCTCCACCTCAAACTTGTGCTGCCCTGATAGACCCAAGGGAGCCCTACAAACTGACATCAGGAACCTGGACTGCTGAGTTTTCTTTCCCAGGTAAAATGGCCAAAGGTTGTGCCCAGGGGCCCCTGGCCCTGACTGCAAAAAATCCTTATATCGAAGGATGGACCCCACACTGAAGTTGTCCCCACCTCAAACTTGTGCTGCCCTGATAGACCCAAGGGAGCCCTACAAACTGACATCAGGAACCTGGACTGCTGAGTTTTCTTTCCCAGGGAAAATGGAAACGGATGTGCCCAGGGGCCCCTGGCCCTGGGCTGGGGACTCACTGCAAAAAATCCTTATATCGAAGGATGGACCCCACAGCGAAGTGTTCCGCTTCTAAAATTTGTGCTGCCCTGATAGATCCAAGGGAGCCCTACAAACTGACATCAGGAACCTGGACTGCTGAGTTTTCTTTCCCAGGGAAAATGGAAAAAGGATGTGCCCAGGGGCCCCTGGCCCTGACTGCAAAATATCCTTATATCGAAGGATGGAGCCCACACCGAAGTTGTCCCCACCTCAAACTTGTGCTGCCCTGATAGACCCAAGGGAGCCCTACAAACTGACATCAGGAACCTGGACTGCTGAGTTTTCTTTCCCAGGGAAAATGGAAAAAGGATGTGCCCAGGGGCCCCTGGCCCTGGGCCCCTGGCCCTGACTGCAAAAAATCCTTATATCGAAGGATGGACCCCACACCGAAGTTGTCCCCACCTCAAACTTGTGCTGCCCTGATAGACCCAAGGGAGCCCTACAAACTGACATCAGGAACCTGGACTGCTGAGTTTTCTTTCCCAGGGAAAATGGAAAAAGGATGTGCCCAGGGGCCCCTGGCCCTGACTGCAAAAAATCCTTATATCGAAGGATGGACCCCACACTGAAGTTGTCCCCACCTCAAACTGGTGCTGCCCTAATAGACCTAAGGGAGCCCTACAAACTGACATCAGGAACCTGGACTGCTGAGTTTTCTTTCCCAGGGAAAATGGAAAAAGGATGTGCCCAGGGGCCCCTGGCCCTGACTGCAAAAAATCCTTATATTGAAGGATGGACCCCACACCGATGTTGTCCCCACCTCAAACTTGTGCTGCCCTGATAGACCCAAGGGAGCCCTACAAACTGACATCAGGAACCTGGACTGCTGAGTTTTCTTTCCCAGGTAAAATGGCCAAAGGTTGTGCCCAGGGGCCCCTGGCCCTGACTGCAAAAAATCCTTATATCGAAGGATGGACCCCACACCGAAGTTGTCCCCACCTCAAACTTGTGCTGCCCTGATAGACCCAAGGGAGCCCTACAAACTGACATCAGGAACCTGGACTGCTGAGTTTTCTTTCCCAGGGAAAATGGAAAAAGGATGTGCCCAGGGGGCCCTTGCCCTGACTGCAAAAAATCCTTATATCGAAGGATGGAGCCCACACCGAAGTTGTCCCCACCTCAAACTTGTGCTGCCCTGATAGACCTAAGGGAGCCCTACAAACTGACATCAGGAACCTGGACTGCTGAGTTTTCTTTCCCAGGGAAAATGGAAAAAGGATGTGCCCAGGGGCCCCTGGCCCTGACTGCAAAAAATCCTTATATCGAAGGATGGACCCCACACCGAAGTTGTCCCCACCTCAAACTTGTGCTGCCCTGTTAGACCCAAGGGAACCCTACAAACTGACATCAGGAACCTGGACTGCTGAGTTTTCTTTCCCAGGGAAAATGGAAAAAGGATGTGCCCAGGGGCCCCTGGCCCTGGGCTGGGCCTCACTACAAAAAATCCTTATATCGAAGGATGGACCCCACACCGAAGTTGTCTCCACCTCAAACTTGTGCTGCCCTGATAGACCCAAGGTAGCCCTACAAACTGACATCAGGAACCTGGACTGCTGAGTTTTCTTTCCCAGGGAAAATGGAAAAAGGATGTGCCCAGGGGCCCCTGGCCCTGACTGCAAAATATCCTTATATCGAAGGATGGACCCCACACCGAAGTTGTCCCCACCTCAAACTTGTGCTGCCCTGTTAGACCCAAGGGAACCCTACAAACTGACATCAGGAACCTGGACTGCTGAGTTTTCTTTCCCAGGGAAAATGGAAAAAGGATGTGCCCAGGGGCCCCTGGCCCTGGGCTGGGCCTCACTACAAAAAATCCTTATATCGAAGGATGGACCCCACACCGAAGTTGTCTCCACCTCAAACTTGTGCTGCCCTGATAGACCCAAGGTAGCCCTACAAACTGACATCAGGAACCTGGACTGCTGAGTTTTCTTTCCCAGGGAAAATGGAAAAAGGATGTGCCCAGGGGCCCCTGGAACTGGGCCCCTGGCCCTGACTGCAAAAAAAGCTTATATAGAAGGATGGACCCCACACCGAAGTTGTCCCCACCTCAAACTTGTGCTGCCCTGATAGACCCAAGGGAGCCCTACAAACTGACATCAGGAACCTGGACTGCTGAGTTTTCTTTCCCAGGGAAAATGGAAAAAGGATGTGCCCAGTGTCCCCTGGCCCTGGGCTGGGGCTCTCTGCAAAGAATCCTTATATCGAAGGATGGACCCCACACCAAAGATGTCCCCACCTCAAACTTGTGCTGCCCTGATAGACCCAAGGGAGCCCTACAAACTGACATCAGGAACCTGGACTGCTGAGTTTTCTTTCCCAGGGAAAATGGAAAAAGGTTGTGCCCAGGGGCCACTGGCCCTGACTGCAAAAAAAGCTTATATCGAAGGATGGACCCCACACCGAAGTTGTCCCCACCTCAAACTTGTGCTGCCCTGATAGACCCAAGGGAGCCCTACAAACTGACATCAGGAACCTGGACTGCTGAGTTTTCTTTCCCAGGGAAAATGGAAAAAGGATGTGCCCAGGGGCCCCTGGCCCTGGGCTGGGGCCTCACTTCAAAAAATCCTTATATCGAAGGATGGACCCCACACCGAAATTGTCTCCACCTCAAACTTGTGCTGCCCTGATAGACCCAAGGGAGCCCTACAAACTGACATCAGGAACCTGGACTGCTTTGTTTTCTTTCCCAGGTAAAATGGAAAAAGGATGTGCCCAGGGGCCCCTGGCCCTGACTGCAAAAAATCCTTATATCGAAGGATGGACCCCACACTGAAGTTGTCCCCACCTCAAACTTGTGCTGCCCTGATAGACCCAAGGGAGCCCTACAAACTGACATCAGGAACCTGGACTGCTGAGTTTTCTTTCCCAGGGAAAATGGAAAAAGGATGTGCCCAGGGGCCCCTGGCCCTGGGCCCCTGGCCCTGACTGCAAAAAATCCTTATATCGAAGGATGGACCCCACACCGAAGTTGTCCCCACCTCAAACTTGTGCTACCCTGATAGACCCAAGGGAGCTCTACAAACTGACATCAGGAACCTGGACTGCTGAGTTTTCTTTCCCAGGGAAAATGGAAAAAGGATGTGCCCAGGGGCCCCTGGCCCTGACTGCAAAAAATCCTTATATCGAAGGATGGACCCCACACCGAAGTTGTCCCCACCTCAAACTTGTGCTGCCCTGATAGACCCAAGGGAGCCCTACAAACTGACATCAGGAACCTGGACTGCTGAGTTTTCTTTCCCAGGGAAAATGGAAAAACGATTGTGCCCAGGGGCCCCTGGCCCTGGGCTGGGGCCTCACTACAAAAAATCCTTATATCGAAGGATGGACCCCACACCGAAGTTGTCCCCACCTCAAACTTGTGCTGCCCTGATAGACCCAAGGGAGCCCTACAAACTGACATCAGGAACCTGGACTGCTGAGTTTTCTTTCCCAGGGAAAATGGAAAAAGGATGTGCCCAGGGGCCTCTGGCCCTGACTGCAAAATATCCTTATATCGAAGGATGGACCCCACACCAAAGATGTCCCCACCTCAAACTTGTGCTGCCCTGATAGACCCAAGGGAGCCCTACAAACTGACATCAGGAACCTGGACTGCTGAGTTTTCTTTCCCAGGGAAAATGGCCAAAGGTTGTGCCCAGGGGCCCCTAGCCCTGACTGCAAAAAATCCTTATATCGAAGGATGGTCCCCACACCGAAGTTGTCCCCACCTCAAAACTCTGCTGCCCTGATACACCCAAGGGAGCCCTACAAACTGACATCAGGAACCTGGACTGCTGAGTTTTCTTTCCAAGGGAAAATGGAAAACGGATGTGCCCAGGGGCCCCTGGCCCTGGGCTGGGAACTCACTGCAAAAAATCCTTATATCGAAGGATGGACCCCACAGCGAAGTGTTCCGCTTCTAAAATTTGTGCTGCCCTGATAGACCCAAGGGAGCCCTACAAACTGACATCAGGAACCTGGACTGCTGAGTTTTCTTTCCCAGGGAAAATGGAAAAAGGATGTGCCCAGGGGCCCCTGGCCCTGACTGCAAAATATCCTTATATCGAACGATGGACCCCACACCGAAGTTGTCCCCACCTCAAACTTGTGCTGCCCTGATAGACCCAAGGGAGCCCTACAAACTGACATCAGGAACCTGGACTGCTGAGTTTTCTTTCCCAGGGAAAATGGAAAAAGGATGTGCCCAGGGGCCCCTGGCCCTGGGCCCCTGGCCCTGACTGCAAAAAATCCTTATATCGAAGGATGGAGCCCACACCGAAGTTGTCCCCACATCAAACTTGTGCTGCCCTGATAGACCCAAGGGAGCCCTACAAACTGACATCAGGAACCTGGACTGCTGAGTTTTCTTTCCCAGGGAAAATGGAAAAAGGATGTGCCCAGTGTCCCCTGGCCCTGGGCTGGGCCTCTCTGCAAAGAATCCTTATATCGAAGGATGGACCCCACACCAAAGATGTCCCCACCTCAAACTTGTGCTGCCCTGATAGACCCAAGGGAGCCCTACAAACTGACATCAGGAACCTGGACTGCTGAGTTTTCTTTACCAGGGAAAATGGAAAAAGGGTGTGCCCAGGGGCCAATGGCCCTGACTGCAAAAAAACCTTATATCGAAGGATGGAGCCCACACCGAAGTTGTCCCCACCTCAAACTTGTGCTGCCCTGATAGACCCAAGGGAGCCCTACAAACTGACATCAGGAACCTGGACTGCTGAGTTTTCTTTCCCAGGGAAAATGGAAAAAGGATGTGCCCAGGGGCCCCTGGTCCTGGGCTGGGGCCTCATTACAAATAATCCTTATATCAAAGGATGGACCCCACACCGAAATTGTCTCCACCGCAAAATTGTGCTGCCCTGATAGACCCAAGGGAGCCCTACAAACTGACATCAGGAACCTGGACTGCTGAGTTTTCTTTCCCAGGTAAAATGGCCAAAGGTTGTGCCCAGGGGCCCCGGGCCCTGACTGCAAAAAATTCTTATATCGAAGGATGGAGCCCACACTGAAGTTGTCCCCACCTCAAACTTGTGCTGCCCTGATAGACCCAAGGGAGCCCTACAAACTGACATCAGGAACCTGGACTGCTGAGTTTTCTTTCCCAGGGAAAATGGCCAAAGGTTGTGCCCAGGGGCCCCTAGCCCTGACTGCAAAAAATCCTTATATCGAAGGATGGTCCCCACACCGAAGTTGTCCCCACCTCAAACCTCTGCTGCCCTGATACACCCAAGGGAGCCCTACAAACTGACATCAGGAACCTGGACTGCTGAGTTTTCTTTCCCAGGGAAAATGGAAAAAGGATGTGCCCAGGGGCCCCTGGCCCTGGGCTGGGGCCTCACTTCAAAAAATCCTTATATCGAAGGATGGAGCCCACACCGATGTTGTCCCCACCTCCAACTTGTGCTACCCTGATAGACCCAAGGGAGCTCTACAAACTGACATCAGGAACCTGGACTGCTGAGTTTTCTTTCCCAGGGAAAATGGAAAAAGGATGTGCCCAGGGGCCCCTGGCCCTGACTGCAAAATATCCTTATATCGAACGATGGACCCCACACCGAAGTTGTCCCCACCTCAAACTTGTGCTGCCCTGATAGACCCAAGGGAGCCCTACAAACTGACATCAGGAACCTGGACTGCTGAGTTTTCTTTCCCAGGGAAAATGGAAAAAGGATGTGCCCAGGGGCCCCTGGCCCTGGGCCCCTGGCCCTGACTGCAAAAAATCCTTATATCGAAGGATGGACCCCACACCGAAGTTGTCCCCACCTCAAACTTGTGCTGCCCTGATAGACCCAAGGGAGCCCTACAAACTGACATCAGGAACCTGGACTGCTGAGTTTTCTTTCCCAGGGAAAATGGAAAAAGGATGTGCCCAGTGTTCCCTGGCCCTGGGCTGGGCCTCTCTGCAAAGAATCCTTATATCGAAGGATGGACCCCACACCAAAGATGTCCCCACCTCAAACTTGTGCTGCCCTGATAGACCCAAGGGAGCCCTACAAACTGACATCAGGAACCTGGACTGCTGAGTTTTCTTTCCCAGGGAAAATGGAAAAAGGGTGTGCCCAAGGGCCACTGGCCCTGACTGCAAAAAAACCTTATATCGAAGGATGGAGCCCACACCGAAGTTGTCCCCACCTCAAACTTGTGCTGCCCTGATAGACCCAAGGGAGCCCTACAAACTGACATCAGGAACCTGGACTGCTGAGTTTTCTTTCCCAGGGAAAATGGAAAAAGGATGTGCCCAGGGGCCCCTGGCCCTGGGCCCCTGGCCCTGACTGCAAAAAATCCTTATATCGAAGGATGGACCCCACACCGAAGTTGTCCCCACCTCAAACTTGTGCTGCCCTGATAGACCCAAGGGAGCCCTACAAACTGACATCAGGAACCTGGACTGCTGAGTTTTCTTTCCCAGGGAAAATGGAAAAAGGATGTGCCCAGGGGCCCCTGGCCCTGACTGCAAAAAATCCTTATATCGAAGGATGGACCCCACACTGAAGTTGTCCCCACCTCAAACTGGTGCTGCCCTAATAGACCTAAGGGAGCCCTACAAACTGACATCAGGAACCTGGACTGCTGAGTTTTCTTTCCCAGGGAAAATGGAAAAAGGATGTGCCCAGGGGCCCCTGGCCCTGACTGCAAAAAATCCTTATATTGAAGGATGGACCCCACACCGATGTTGTCCCCACCTCAAACTTGTGCTGCCCTGATAGACCCAAGGGAGCCCTACAAACTGACATCAGGAACCTGGACTGCTGAGTTTTCTTTCCCAGGTAAAATGGCCAAAGGTTGTGCCCAGGGGCCCCTGGCCCTGACTGCAAAAAATCCTTATATCGAAGGATGGACCCCACACTGAAGTTGTCCCCACCTCAAACTTGTGCTGCCCTGATAGACCCAAGGGAGCCCTACAAACTGACATCAGGAACCTGGACTGCTGAGTTTTCTTTCCCAGGGAAAATGGAAAAAGGATTGTGCCCAGGGGCCCCTGGCCCTGACTGCAAAAAATCCTTATATCGAAGGATGGACCCCACACTGAAGTTGTCCCCACCTCAAATTTGTGCTGCCCTAATAGACCTAAGGGAGTCCTACAAACTGACATCAGGAACCTGGACTGCTGAGTTTTCTTTCCCAGGGAAAATGGAAAAAGGATGTGCCCAGGGGCCCCTGGCCCTGACTGCAAAAAATCCTTATATCGAAGGATGGACCCCACACCGATGTTGTCCCCACCTCAAACTTGTGCTGCCCTGTTAGACCCAAGGGAACCCTACAAACTGACATCAGGAACCTGGACTGCTGAGTTTTCTTTCCCAGGGAAAATGGAAAAAGGATGTGCCCAGGGGCCCCTGGCCCTGGGCCCCTGGCCCTGACTGCAAAAAATCCTTATATCGAAGGATGGACCCCACACCGAAGTTGTCCCCACATCAAACTTGTGCTGCCCTGATAGACCCAAGGGAGCCCTACAAACTGACATCAGGAACCTGGACTGCTGAGTTTTCTTTCCCAGGGAAAATGGAAAAAGGATGTGCCCAGTGTCCCCTGGCCCTGGGCTGGGCCTCTCTGCAAAGAATCCTTATATCGAAGGATGGACCCCACACCAAAGATGTCCCCACCTCAAACTTGTGCTGCCCTGATAGACCCAAGGGAGCCCTACAAACTGACATCAGGAACCTGGACTGCTGAGTTTTCTTTCCCAGGGAAAATGGAAAAAGGGTGTGCCCAGGGGCCAATGGCCCTGACTGCAAAAAAACCTTATATCGAAGGATGGAGCCCACACCGAAGTTGTCCCCACCTCAAACTTGTGCTGCCCTGATAGACCCAAGGGAGCCCTACAAACTGACATCAGGAACCTGGACTGCTGAGTTTTCTTTCCCAGGGAAAATGGAAAAAGGATGTGCCCAGGGGCCCCTGGTCCTGGGCTGGGGCCTCATTACAAATAATCCTTATATCAAAGGATGGACCCCACACCGAAATTGTCTCCACCGCAAAATTGTGCTGCCCTGATAGACCCAAGGGAGCCCTACAAACTGACATCAGGAACCTGGACTGCTGAGTTTTCTTTCCCAGGTAAAATGGCCAAAGGTTGTGCCCAGGGGCCCCGGGCCCTGACTGCAAAAAATTCTTATATCGAAGGATGGAGCCCACACTGAAGTTGTCCCCACCTCAAACTTGTGCTGCCCTGATAGACCCAAGGGAGCCCTACAAACTGACATCAGGAACCTGGACTGCTGAGTTTTCTTTCCCAGGGAAAATGGCCAAAGGTTGTGCCCAGGGGCCCCTAGCCCAGACTGCAAAAAATCCTTATATCGAAGGATGGTCCCCACACCGAAGTTGTCCCCACCTCAAACCTCTGCTGCCCTGATACACCCAAGGGAGCCCTACAAACTGACATCAGGAACCTGGACTGCTGAGTTTTCTTTCCCAGGGAAAATGGAAAAAGGATGTGCCCAGGGGCCCCTGGCCCTGGGCTGGGGCCTCACTTCAAAAAATCCTTATATCGAAGGATGGAGCCCACACCGATGTTGTCCCCACCTCCAACTTGTGCTACCCTGATAGACCCAAGGGAGCTCTACAAACTGACATCAGGAACCTGGACTGCTGAGTTTTCTTTCCCAGGGAAAATGGAAAAAGGATGTGCCCAGGGGCCCCTGGCCCTGACTGCAAAATATCCTTATATCGAACGATGGACCCCACACCGAAGTTGTCCCCACCTCAAACTTGTGCTGCCCTGATAGACCCAAGGGAGCCCTACAAACTGACATCAGGAACCTGGACTGCTGAGTTTTCTTTCCCAGGGAAAATGGAAAAAGGATATGCCCAGGGGCCCCTGGCCCTGGGCCCCTGGCCCTGACTGCAAAAAATCCTTATATCGAAGGATGGACCCCACACCGAAGTTGTCCCCACCTCAAACTTGTGCTGCCCTGATAGACCCAAGGGAGCCCTACAAAGTGACATCAGGAACCTGGACTGCTGAGTTTTCTTTCCCAGGGAAAATGGAAAAAGGATGTGCCCAGTGTTCCCTGGCCCTGGGCTGGGCCTCTCTGCAAAGAATCCTTATATCGAAGGATGGACCCCACACCAAAGATGTCCCCACCTCAAACTTGTGCTGCCCTGATAGACCCAAGGGAGCCCTACAAACTGACATCAGGAACCTGGACTGCTGAGTTTTCTTTCCCAGGGAAAATGGAAAAAGGGTGTGCCCAAGGGCCACTGGCCCTGACTGCAAAAAAACCTTATATCGAAGGATGGAGCCCACACCGAAGTTGTCCCCACCTCAAACTTGTGCTGCCCTGATAGACCCAAGGGAGCCCTACAAACTGACATCAGGAACCTGGACTGCTGAGTTTTCTTTCCCAGGGAAAATGGAAAAAGGATGTGCCCAGGGGCCCCTGGCCCTGGGCCCCTGGCCCTGACTGCAAAAAATCCTTATATCGAAGGATGGACCCCACACCGAAGTTGTCCCCACCTCAAACTTGTGCTGCCCTGATAGACCCAAGGGAGCCCTACAAACTGACATCAGGAACCTGGACTGCTGAGTTTTCTTTCCCAGGGAAAATGGAAAAAGGATGTGCCCAGGGGCCCCTGGCCCTGACTGCAAAAAATCCTTATATCGAAGGATGGACCCCACACTGAAGTTGTCCCCACCTCAAACTGGTACTGCCCTAATAGACCTAAGGGAGCCCTACAAACTGACATCAGGAACCTGGACTGCTGAGTTTTCTTTCCCAGGGAAAATGGAAAAAGGATGTGCCCAGGGGCCCCTGGCCCTGACTGCAAAAAATCCTTATATTGAAGGATGGACCCCACACCGATGTTGTCCCCACCTCAAACTTGTGCTGCCCTGATAGACCCAAGGGAGCCCTACAAACTGACATCAGGAACCTGGACTGCTGAGTTTTCTTTCCCAGGTAAAATGGCCAAAGGTTGTGCCCAGGGGCCCCTGGCCCTGACTGCAAAAAATCCTTATATCGAAGGATGGACCCCACACTGAAGTTGTCCCCACCTCAAACTTGTGCTGCCCTGATAGACCCAAGGGAGCCCTACAAACTGACATCAGGAACCTGGACTGCTGAGTTTTCTTTCCCAGGGAAAATGGAAAAAGGATTGTGCCCAGGGGCCCCTGGCCCTGACTGCAAAAAATCCTTATATCGAAGGATGGACCCCACACTGAAGTTGTCCCCACCTCAAATTTGTGCTGCCCTAATAGACCTAAGGGAGTCCTACAAACTGACATCAGGAACCTGGACTGCTGAATTTTCTTTCCCAGGGAAAATGGAAAAAGGATGTGCCCAGGGGCCCCTGGCCCTGACTGCAAAAAATCCTTATATCGAAGGATGGACCCCACACCGATGTTGTCCCCACCTCAAACTTGTGCTGCCCTGTTAGACCCAAGGGAACCCTACAAACTGACATCAGGAACCTGGACTGCTGAGTTTTCTTTCCCAGGGAAAATGGAAAAAGGATGTGCCCAGGGGCCCCTGGCCCTGGGCTGGGCCTCACTACAAAAAATCCTTATATCGAAGGATGGACCCCACACCGAAGTTGTCTCCACCTCAAACTTGTGCTGCCCTGATAGACCCAAGGTAGCCCTACAAACTGACATCAGGAACCTGGACTGCTGAGTTTTCTTTCCCAGGGAAAATGGAAAAAGGATGTGCCCAGGGGCCCCTGGCCCTGACTGCAAAATATCCTTATATCGAAGGATGGACCCCACACCGAAGTTGTCCCCACCTCAAACTTGTGCTGCCCTGATAGACCCAAGGGAGCCCTACAAACTGACATCAGGAACCTGGACTGCTGAGTTTTCTTTCCCAGGGAAAATGGAAAAAGGATGTGCCCAGGGGCCCCTGGCCCTGGGCCCCTGGCCCTGACTGCAAAGAATCCTTATATCGAAGGATGGACCCCACACCGAAGTTGTCCCCACCTCAAACTTGTGCTGCCCTGATAGACCCAAGGGAGCCCTACAAACTGACATCAGGAACCTGGACTGCTGAGTTTTCTTTCCCAGGGAAAATGGAAAAAGGATGTGCCCAGGGGGCCCTTGCCCTGACTGCAAAAAATCCTTATATCGAAGGATGGAGCCCACACCGAAGTTGTCCCCACCTCAAACTTGTGCTGCCCTGATAGACCTAAGGGAGCCCTACAAACTGACATCAGGAACCTGGACTGCTGAGTTTTCTTTCCCAGGGAAAATGGAAAAAGGATGTGCCCAGGGGCCCCTGGCCCTGACTGCAAAAAATCCTTATATCGAAGGATGGACCCCACACCGAAGTTGTCCCCACCTCAAACTTGTGCTGCCCTGTTAGACCCAAGGGAACCCTACAAACTGACATCAGGAACCTGGACTGCTGAGTTTTCTTTCCCAGGGAAAATGGAAAAAGGATGTGCCCAGGGGCCCCTGGCCCTGGGCTGGGACTCACTACAAAAAATCCGTATATCGAAGGATGGACCCCACACCGAAGTTGTCTCCACCTCAAACTTGTGCTGCCCTGATAGACCCAAGGTAGCCCTACAAACTGACATCAGGAACCTGGACTGCTGAGTTTTCTTTCCCAGGGAAAATGGAAAAAGGATGTGCCCAGGGGCCCCTGGCCCTTACTGCAAAATATCCTTATATCGAAGGATGGACCCCACACCGAAGTTGTCTCCACCTCAAACTTGTGCTGCCCTGATAGACCCAAGGTAGCCCTACAAACTGACATCAGGAACCTGGACTGCTGAGTTTTCTTTCCCAGGGAAAATGGAAAAAGGATGTGCCCAGGGGCCCCTGGCCCTGACTGCAAAATATCCTTATATCGAAGGATGGACCCCACACCGAAGTTGTCCCCACCTCAAACTTGTGCTGCCCTGATAGACCCAAGGGAGCCCTACAAACTGACATCAGGAACCTGGACTGCTGAGTTTTCTTTCCCAGGGAAAATGGAAAAAGGATGTGCCCAGGGGCCCCTGGCCCTGGGCCCCTGGCCCTGACTGCAAAAAATCCTTATATCGAAGGATGGACCCCACACCGAAGTTGTCCCCACCTCAAACTTGTGCTACCCTGATAGACCCAAGGGAGCTCTACAAACTGACATCAGGAACCTGGACTGCTGAGTTTTCTTTCCCAGGGAAAATGGAAAAAGGATGTGCCCAGGGGCCCCTGGCCCTGACTGCAAAAAATCCTTATATCGAAGGATGGACCCCACACCGAAGTTGTCCCCACCTCAAACTTGTGCTGCCCTGATAGACCCAAGGGAGCCCTACAAACTGACATCAGGAACCTGGACTGCTGAGTTTTCTTTCCCAGGGAAAATGGAAAAAGGATTGTGCCCAGGGGCCCCTGGCCCTGGGCTGGGGCCTCACTACAAAAAATCCTTATATCGAAGGATGGACCCCACACCGAAGTTGTCCCCACCTCAAACTTGTGCTGCCCTGATAGACCCAAGGGAGCCCTACAAACTGACATCAGGAACCTGGACTGCTGAGTTTTCTTTCCCAGGGAAAATGGAAAAAGGATGTGCCCAGGGGCCTCTGGCCCTGACTGCAAAAAATCCTTATATCGAAGGATGGTCCCCACACCGAAGTTGTCCCCACCTCAAAACTCTGCTGCCCTGATACACCCAAGGGAGCCCTACAAACTGACATCAGGAACCTGGACTGCTGAGTTTTCTTTCCCAGGGAAAATGGAAAAAGGATGTGCCCAGGGGCCCCTGGCCCTGGGCCCCTGGCCCTGACTGCAAAAAATCCTTATATCGAAGGATGGAGCCCACACCGAAGTTGTCCCCACCTCAAACTTGTGCTGCCCTGATAGACCCAAGGGAGCCCTACAAACTGACATCAGGAACCTGGACTGCTGAGTTTTCTTTCCCAGGGAAAATGGAAAAAGGATGTGCCCAGTGTCCCCTGGCCCTGGGCTGGGAACTCACTGCAAAAAATCCTTATATCGAAGGATGGACCCCACACCAAAGATGTCCCCACCTCAAACTTGTGCTGCCCTGATAGACCCAAGGGAGCCCTACAAACTGACATCAGGAACCTGGACTGCTGAGTTTTCTTTCCCAGGGAAAATGGAAAAAGGGTGTGCCCAGGGGCCAATGGCCCTGACTGCAAAAAAACCTTATATCGAAGGATGGACCCCACACCGAAGTTGTCCCCACCTCAAACTTGTGCTGCCCTGATAGACCCAAGGGAGCCCTACAAACTGACATCAGGAACCTGGACTGCTGAGTTTTCTTTCCCAGGGAAAATGGAAAAAGGATGTGCCCAGGGGCCCCTGGTCCTGGGCTGGGGCCTCATTACAAATAATCCTTATATCAAAGGATGGACCCCACACCGAAATTGTCTCCACCTCAAAATTGTGCTGCCCTGATAGACCCAAGGGAGCCCTACAAACTGACATCAGGAACCTGGACTGCTGAGTTTTCTTTCCCAGGGAAAATGGAAAAAGGATGTGCCCAGGGGCCCCTGGCCCTGACTGCAAAATATCCTTATATCGAACGATGGACCCCACACCGAAGTTGTCCCCACCTCAAACTTGTGCTGCCCTGATAGACCCAAGGGAGCCCTACAAACTGACATCAGGAACCTGGACTGCTGAGTTTTCTTTCCCAGGGAAAATGGAAAAAGGATATGCCCAGGGGCCCCTGGCCCTGGGCCCCTGGCCCTGACTGCAAAAAATCCTTATATCGAAGGATGGACCCCACACCGAAGTTGTCCCCACCTCAAACTTGTGCTGCCCTGATAGACCCAAGGGAGCCCTACAAAGTGACATCAGGAACCTGGACTGCTGAGTTTTCTTTCCCAGGGAAAATGGAAAAAGGATGTGCCCAGTGTTCCCTGGCCCTGGGCTGGGCCTCTCTGCAAAGAATCCTTATATCGAAGGATGGACCCCACACCAAAGATGTCCCCACCTCAAACTTGTGCTGCCCTGATAGACCCAAGGGAGCCCTACAAACTGACATCAGGAACCTGGACTGCTGAGTTTTCTTTCCCAGGGAAAATGGAAAAAGGGTGTGCCCAAGGGCCACTGGCCCTGACTGCAAAAAAACCTTATATCGAAGGATGGAGCCCACACCGAAGTTGTCCCCACCTCAAACTTGTGCTGCCCTGATAGACCCAAGGGAGCCCTACAAACTGACATCAGGAACCTGGACTGCTGAGTTTTCTTTCCCAGGGAAAATGGAAAAAGGATGTGCCCAGGGGCCCCTGGCCCTGGGCCCCTGGCCCTGACTGCAAAAAATCCTTATATCGAAGGATGGACCCCACACCGAAGTTGTCCCCACCTCAAACTTGTGCTGCCCTGATAGACCCAAGGGAGCCCTACAAACTGACATCAGGAACCTGGACTGCTGAGTTTTCTTTCCCAGGGAAAATGGAAAAAGGATGTGCCCAGGGGCCCCTGGCCCTGACTGCAAAAAATCCTTATATCGAAGGATGGACCCCACACTGAAGTTGTCCCCACCTCAAACTGGTACTGCCCTAATAGACCTAAGGGAGCCCTACAAACTGACATCAGGAACCTGGACTGCTGAGTTTTCTTTCCCAGGGAAAATGGAAAAAGGATGTGCCCAGGGGCCCCTGGCCCTGACTGCAAAAAATCCTTATATTGAAGGATGGACCCCACACCGATGTTGTCCCCACCTCAAACTTGTGCTGCCCTGATAGACCCAAGGGAGCCCTACAAACTGACATCAGGAACCTGGACTGCTGAGTTTTCTTTCCCAGGTAAAATGGCCAAAGGTTGTGCCCAGGGGCCCCTGGCCCTGACTGCAAAAAATCCTTATATCGAAGGATGGACCCCACACTGAAGTTGTCCCCACCTCAAACTTGTGCTGCCCTGATAGACCCAAGGGAGCCCTACAAACTGACATCAGGAACCTGGACTGCTGAGTTTTCTTTCCCAGGGAAAATGGAAAAAGGATTGTGCCCAGGGGCCCCTGGCCCTGACTGCAAAAAATCCTTATATCGAAGGATGGACCCCACACTGAAGTTGTCCCCACCTCAAATTTGTGCTGCCCTAATAGACCTAAGGGAGTCCTACAAACTGACATCAGGAACCTGGACTGCTGAGTTTTCTTTCCCAGGGAAAATGGAAAAAGGATGTGCCCAGGGGCCCCTGGCCCTGACTGCAAAAAATCCTTATATCGAAGGATGGACCCCACACCGATGTTGTCCCCACCTCAAACTTGTGCTGCCCTGTTAGACCCAAGGGAACCCTACAAACTGACATCAGGAACCTGGACTGCTGAGTTTTCTTTCCCAGGGAAAATGGAAAAAGGATGTGCCCAGGGGCCCCTGGCCCTGGGCTGGGCCTCACTACAAAAAATCCTTATATCGAAGGATGGACCCCACACCGAAGTTGTCTCCACCTCAAACTTGTGCTGCCCTGATAGACCCAAGGGAGCCCTACAAACTGACATCAGGAACCTGGACTGCTGAGTTTTCTTTCCCAGGGAAAATGGAAAAAGGATGTGCCCAGGGGCCCCTGGCCCTGACTGCAAAATATCCTTATATCGAAGGATGGACCCCACACCGAAGTTGTCCCCACCTCAAACTTGTGCTGCCCTGATAGACCCAAGGGAGCCCTACAAACTGACATCAGGAACCTGGACTGCTGAGTTTTCTTTCCCAGGGAAAATGGAAAAAGGATGTGCCCAGGGGCCCCTGGCCCTGGGCCCCTGGCCCTGACTGCAAAGAATCCTTATATCGAAGGATGGACCCCACACCGAAGTTGTCCCCACCTCAAACTTGTGCTGCCCTGATAGACCCAAGGGAGCCCTACAAACTGACATCAGGAACCTGGACTGCTGAGTTTTCTTTCCCAGGGAAAATGGAAAAAGGATGTGCCCAGGGGGCCCTTGCCCTGACTGCAAAAAATCCTTATATCGAAGGATGGAGCCCACACCGAAGTTGTCCCCACCTCAAACTTGTGCTGCCCTGATAGACCTAAGGGAGCCCTACAAACTGACATCAGGAACCTGGACTGCTGAGTTTTCTTTCCCAGGGAAAATGGAAAAAGGATGTGCCCAGGGGCCCCTGGCCCTGACTGCAAAAAATCCTTATATCGAAGGATGGACCCCACACCGAAGTTGTCCCCACCTCAAACTTGTGCTGCCCTGTTAGACCCAAGGGAACCCTACAAACTGACATCAGGAACCTGGACTGCTGAGTTTTCTTTCCCAGGGAAAATGGAAAAAGGATGTGCCCAGGGGCCCCTGGCCCTGGGCTGGGACTCACTACAAAAAATCCTTATATCGAAGGATGGACCCCACACCGAAGTTGTCTCCACCTCAAACTTGTGCTGCCCTGATAGACCCAAGGTAGCCCTACAAACTGACATCAGGAACCTGGACTGCTGAGTTTTCTTTCCCAGGGAAAATGGAAAAAGGATGTGCCCAGGGGCCCCTGGCCCTTACTGCAAAATATCCTTATATCGAAGGATGGACCCCACACCGAAGTTGTCTCCACCTCAAACTTGTGCTGCCCTGATAGACCCAAGGTAGCCCTACAAACTGACATCAGGAACCTGGACTGCTGAGTTTTCTTTCCCAGGGAAAATGGAAAAAGGATGTGCCCAGGGGCCCCTGGCCCTGACTGCAAAATATCCTTATATCGAAGGATGGACCCCACACCGAAGTTGTCCCCACCTCAAACTTGTGCTGCCCTGATAGACCCAAGGGAGCCCTACAAACTGACATCAGGAACCTGGACTGCTGAGTTTTCTTTCCCAGGGAAAATGGAAAAAGGATGTGCCCAGGGGCCCCTGGCCCTGGGCCCCTGGCCCTGACTGCAAAAAATCCTTATATCGAAGGATGGACCCCACACCGAAGTTGTCCCCACCTCAAACTTGTGCTACCCTGATAGACCCAAGGGAGCTCTACAAACTGACATCAGGAACCTGGACTGCTGAGTTTTCTTTCCCAGGGAAAATGGAAAAAGGATGTGCCCAGGGGCCCCTGGCCCTGACTGCAAAAAATCCTTATATCGAAGGATGGACCCCACACCGAAGTTGTCCCCACCTCAAACTTGTGCTGCCCTGATAGACCCAAGGGAGCCCTACAAACTGACATCAGGAACCTGGACTGCTGAGTTTTCTTTCCCAGGGAAAATGGAAAAAGGATTGTGCCCAGGGGCCCCTGGCCCTGGGCTGGGGCCTCACTACAAAAAATCCTTATATCGAAGGATGGACCCCACACCGAAGTTGTCCCCACCTCAAACTTGTGCTGCCCTGATAGACCCAAGGGAGCCCTACAAACTGACATCAGGAACCTGGACTGCTGAGTTTTCTTTCCCAGGGAAAATGGAAAAAGGATGTGCCCAGGGGCCTCTGGCCCTGACTGCAAAATATCCTTATATCGAAGGATGGACCCCACACCGAAGTTGTCCCCACCTCAAACTTGTGCTGCCCTGATAGACCCAAGGGAGCCCTACAAACTGACATCAGGAACCTGGACTGCTGAGTTTTCTTTCCCAGGGAAAATGGCCAAAGGTTGTGCCCAGGGGCCCCTAGCCCTGACTGCAAAAAATCCTTATATCGAAGGATGGTCCCCACACCGAAGTTGTCCCCACCTCAAAACTCTGCTGCCCTGATACACCCAAGGGAGCCCTACAAACTGACATCAGGAACCTGGACTGCTGAGTTTTCTTTCCAAGGGAAAATGGAAAACGGATGTGCCCAGGGGCCCCTGGCCCTGGGCTGGGGACTCACTGCAAAAAATCCTTATATCGAAGGATGGACCCCACAGCGAAGTGTTCCGCTTCTAAAATTTGTGCTGCCCTGATAGACCCAAGGGAGCCCTACAAACTGACATCAGGAACCTGGACTGCTGAGTTTTCTTTCCCAGGGAAAATGGAAAAAGGATGTGCCCAGGGGCCCCTGGCCCTGACTGCAAAATATCCTTATATCGAACGATGGACCCCACACCGAAGTTGTCCCCACCTCAAACTTGTGCTGCCCTGATAGACCCAAGGGAGCCCTACAAACTGACATCAGGAACCTGGACTGCTGAGTTTTCTTTCCCAGGGAAAATGGAAAAAGGATGTGCCCAGGGGCCCCTGGCCCTGGGCCCCTGGCCCTGACTGCAAAAAATCCTTATATCGAAGGATGGAGCCCACACCAAAGATGTCCCCACCTCAAACTTGTGCTGCCCTGATAGACCCAAGGGAGCCCTACAAACTGACATCAGGAACCTGGACTGCTGAGTTTTCTTTCCCAGGGAAAATGGAAAAAGGGTGTGCCCAGGGGCCAATGGCCCTGACTGCAAAAAAACCTTATATCGAAGGATGGACCCCACACCGAAGTTGTCCCCACCTCAAACTTGTGCTGCCCTGATAGACCCAAGGGAGCCCTACAAACTGACATCAGGAACCTGGACTGCTGAGTTTTCTTTCCCAGGGAAAATGGAAAAAGGATGTGCCCAGGGGCCCCTGGTCCTGGGCTGGGGCCTCATTACAAATAATCCTTATATCAAAGGATGGACCCCACACCGAAATTGTCTCCACCTCAAAATTGTGCTGCCCTGATAGACCCAAGGGAGCCCTACAAACTGACATCAGGAACCTGGACTGCTGAGTTTTCTTTCCCAGGTAAAATGGCCAAAGGTTGTGCCCAGGGGCCCCGGGCCCTGACTGCAAAAAATTCTTATATCGAAGGATGGAGCCCACACTGAAGTTGTCCCCACCTCAAACTTGTGCTGCCCTGATAGACCCAAGGGAGCCCTACAAACTGACATCAGGAACCTGGACTGCTGAGTTTTCTTTCCCAGGGAAAATGGCCAAAGGTTGTGCCCAGGGGCCCCTAGCCCTGACTGCAAAAAATCCTTATATCGAAGGATGGTCCCCACACCGAAGTTGTCCCCACCTCAAACCTCTGCTGCCCTGATACACCCAAGGGAGCCCTACAAACTGACATCAGGAACCTGGACTGCTGAGTTTTCTTTCCAAGGGAAAATGGAAAACGGATGTGCCCAGGGGCCCCTGGCCCTGGGCTGGGGACTCACTGCAAAAAATCCTTATATCGAAGGATGGACCCCACAGCGAAGTGTTCCGCTTCTAAAATTTGTGCTGCCCTGATAGACCCAAGGGAGCCCTACAAACTGACATCAGGAACCTGGACTGCTGAGTTTTCTTTCCCAGGGAAAATGGAAAAAGGATGTGCCCAGGGGCCCCTGGCCCTGACTGCAAAATATCCTTATATCGAACGATGGACCCCACACCGAAGTTGTCCCCACCTCAAACTTGTGCTGCCCTGATAGACCCAAGGGAGCCCTACAAACTGACATCAGGAACCTGGACTGCTGAGTTTTCTTTCCCAGGGAAAATGGAAAAAGGATGTGCCCAGGGGCCCCTGGCCCTGGGCCCCTGGCCCTGACTGCAAAAAATCCTTATATCGAAGGATGGACCCCACACCGAAGTTGTCCCCACCTCAAACTTGTGCTGCCCTGATAGACCCAAGGGAGCCCTACAAACTGACATCAGGAACCTGGACTGCTGAGTTTTCTTTCCCAGGGAAAATGGAAAAAGGATGTGCCCAGTGTCCCCTGGCCCTGGGCTGGGCCTCTCTGCAAAGAATCCTTATATCGAAGGATGGACCCCACACCAAAGATGTCCCCACCTCAAACTTGTGCTGCCCTGATAGACCCAAGGGAGCCCTACAAACTGACATCAGGAACCTGGACTGCTGAGTTTTCTTTCCCAGGGAAAATGGAAAAAGGGTGTGCCCAGGGGCCACTGGCCCTGACTACAAAAAAACCTTATATCGAAGGATGGACCCCACACCAAAGTTGTCCCCACCTCAAACTTGTGCTGCCCTGATACACCCAAGGGAGCCCTACAAACTGACATCAGGAACCTGGACTGCTGAGTTTTCTTTCCCAGGGAAAATGGAAAAAGGGTGTGCCCAGGGGCCCCTGGCCCTGGGCTGGGGCCTCACTACAAAAAATCCTTATATCGAAGGATGGACCCCACACCGAAATTGTCTCCACCTCAAACTTGTGCTGCCCTGATAGACCCAAGGGAGCCCTACAAACTGACATCAGGAACCTGGACTGCTGAGTTTTCTTTCCCAGGGAAAATGGAAAAAGGTTGTGCCCAGGGGCCCCTGGCCCTGACTGCAAAAAATCCTTATATCGAAGGATGGACCCCACACTGAAGTTGTCCCCACCTCAAACTTGTGCTGCCCTGATAGACCCAAGGGAGCCCTACAAACTGACATCAGGAACCTGGACTGCTGAGTTTTCTTTCCCAGGGAAAATGGAAAAAGGATGTGCCCAGGGGCCCCTGGCCCTGACTGCAAAAATCCTTATATCGAAGGATGGACCCCACACTGAACTTGTCCCCACCTCAAACTTGTGCTGCCCTAATAGACCCAAGGGAGCCCTACAAACTGACATCAGGAACCTGGACTGCTGAGTTTTCTTTCCCAGGGAAAATGGAAAAAGGATGTGCCCAGGGGCCCCTGGCCCTGGGCTGGGGCCTCACTACAAAAAATCCTTATATCGAAGGATGGACCCCACACCGAAGTTGTCCCCACCTCCAACTTGTGCTACCCTGATAGACCCAAGGGAGCTCTACAAACTGACATCAGGAACCTGGACTGCTGAGTTTTCTTTCCCAGGGAAAATGGAAAAAGGATGTGCCCAGGGGTCCCTGGCCCTGACTGCAAAATATCCTTATATCGAACGATGGACCCCACACCGAAGTTGTCCCCACCTCAAACTTGTGCTGCCCTGATAGACCCAAGGGAGCCCTACAAACTGACATCAGGAACCTGGACTGCTGAGTTTTCTTTCCCAGGGAAAATGGAAAAAGGATGTGCCCAGGGGCCCCTGGCCCTGGGCCCCTGGCCCTGACTGCAAAAATTCCTTATATCGAAGGATGGACCCCACACCGAAGTTGTCCCCACCTCAAACTTGTGCTGCCCTGATAGACCCAAGGGAGCCCTACAAACTGACATCAGGAACCTGGACTGCTGAGTTTTCTTTCCCAGGGAAAATGGAAAAAGGATGTGCCCAGTGTCCCCTGGCCCTGGGCTGGGCCTCTCTGCAAAGAATCCTTATATCGAAGGATGGACCCCACACCAAAGATGTCCCCACCTCAAACTTGTGCTGCCCTGATAGACCCAAGGGAGCCCTACAAACTGACATCAGGAACCTGGACTGCTGAGTTTTCTTTCCCAGGGAAAATGGAAAAAGGGTGTGCCCAAGGGCCACTGGCCCTGACTGCAAAAAAACCTTATATCGAAGGATGGACCCCACACCGAAGTTGTCCCCACCTCAAACTTGTGCTGCCCTGATACACCCAAGGGAGCCCTACAAACTGATATCAGGAACCTGGACTGCTGAGTTTTCTTTCCCAGGGAAAATGGAAAAAGGTTGTGCCCAGGGGCCCCTGGCCCTGGGCTGGGGCCTCACTACAAAAAATCCTTATATCGAAGGATGGACCCCACACCGAAATTGTCTCCACCTCAAACTTGTGCTGCCCTGATAGACCCAAGGGAGCCCTACAAACTGACATCAGGAACCTGGACTGCTGAGTTTTCTTTCCCAGGGAAAATGGAAAAAGGTTGTGCCCAGGGGCCCCTGGCCCTGACTGCAAAAAATCCTTATATCGAAGGATGGACCCCACACTGAAGTTGTCCCCACCTCAAACTTGTGCTGCCCTGATAGACCCAAGGGAGCCCTACAAACTGACATCAGGAACCTGGACTGCTGAGTTTTCTTTCCCAGGGAAAATGGAAAAAGGATGTGCCCAGGGGCCCCTGGCCCTGACTGCAAAGAATCCTTATATCGAAGGATGGACCCCACACTGAAGTTGTCCCCACCTCAAACTTGTGCTGCCCTAATAGACCCAAGGGAGCCCTACAAACTGACATCAGGAACCTGGACTGCTGAGTTTTCTTTCCCAGGGAAAATGGAAAAAGGATGTGCCCAGGGGCCCCTGGCCCTGGGCTGGGGCCTCACTTCAAAAAATCCTTATATCGAAGGATGGAGCCCACACCGAAGTTGTCCCCACCTCCAACTTGTGCTACCCTGATAGACCCAAGGGAGCTCTACAAACTGACATCAGGAACCTGGACTGCTGAGTTTTCTTTCCCAGGGAAAATGGAAAAAGGATGTGCCCAGGGGCCCCTGGCCCTGGGCTGGGGCCTCACTACAAAAAATCCTTATATCGAAGGATGGAGCCCACACCGAAGTTGTCTCCACCTCAAACTTGTGCTGCCCTGATAGACCCAAGGGAGCCCTACAAACTGACATCAGGAACCTGGACTGCTGAGTTTTCTTTCCCAGGGAAAATGGAAAAAGGATGTGCCCAGGGGCCCCTGGCCCTGGGCCCCTGGCCCTGACTGCAAAAAATCCTTATAGCGAAGGATGGACCCCACACCGAAGTTGTCCCCACCTCAAACTTGTGCTGCCCTGATACACCAAAGGGAGCCCTACAAACTGACATCAGGAACCTGGACTGCTTTGTTTTCTTTCCCAGGGAAAATGGAAAAAGGGTGCGCCCAGGGGGCCCTGGCCCTGACTGCAAAAAATCCTTATATCGAAGGATGGACTCAACACCGAAGTTGTCCCCACCTCAAACTTGTGCTGCCCTGATACACCCAAGGGAGCCCTACAAACTGACATCAGGAACCTGGACTGCTGAGTTTTCTTTCCCAGGGAAAATGGAAAAAGGATGTGCCCAGGGGCCCCTGGCCCTGACTGCAAAATATCCTTATATCGAAGGATGGACCCCACACCGAAGTTGTCCCCACCTCAAACTTGTGCTGCCCTGATAGACCCAAGGGAGCCCTACAAACTGACATCAGGAACCTGGACTGCTGAGTTTTCTTTCCCAGGGAAAATGGAAAAAGGATGTGCCCAGGGGCCCCTGGCCCTGGGCTGGGGCCTCACTTCAAAAAATCCTTATATCGAAGGATGGAGCCCACACCGAAGTTGTCCCCACCTCAAACTTCTGATACCCTGATAGACCCAAGGGAGCTCTACAAACTGACATCAGGAACCTGGACTGCTGAGTTTTCTTTCCCAGGGAAAATGGAAAAAGGGTGTGCCCAGGGGCCACTGGCCCTGACTACAAAAAAACCTTATATCGAAGGATGGACCCCACACCAAAGTTGTCCCCACCTCAAACTTGTGCTGCCCTGATACACCCAAGGGAGCCCTACAAACTGACATCAGGAACCTGGACTGCTGAGTTTTCTTTCCCAGGGAAAATGGAAAAAGGGTGTGCCCAGGGGCCCCTGGCCCTGGGCTGGGGCCTCACTACAAAAAATCCTTATATCGAAGGATGGACCCCACACCGAAATTGTCTCCACCTCAAACTTGTGCTGCCCTGATAGACCCAAGGGAGCCCTACAAACTGACATCAGGAACCTGGACTGCTGAGTTTTCTTTCCCAGGGAAAATGGAAAAAGGTTGTGCCCAGGGGCCCCTGGCCCTGACTGCAAAAAATCCTTATATCGAAGGATGGACCCCACACTGAAGTTGTCCCCACCTCAAACTTGTGCTGCCCTGATAGACCCAAGGGAGCCCTACAAACTGACATCAGGAACCTGGACTGCTGAGTTTTCTTTCCCAGGGAAAATGGAAAAAGGATGTGCCCAGGGGCCCCTGGCCCTGACTGCAAAAATCCTTATATCGAAGGATGGACCCCACACTGAACTTGTCCCCACCTCAAACTTGTGCTGCCCTAATAGACCCAAGGGAGCCCTACAAACTGACATCAGGAACCTGGACTGCTGAGTTTTCTTTCCCAGGGAAAATGGAAAAAGGATGTGCCCAGGGGCCCCTGGCCCTGGGCTGGGGCCTCACTACAAAAAATCCTTATATCGAAGGATGGACCCCACACCGAAGTTGTCCCCACCTCCAACTTGTGCTACCCTGATAGACCCAAGGGAGCTCTACAAACTGACATCAGGAACCTGGACTGCTGAGTTTTCTTTCCCAGGGAAAATGGAAAAAGGATGTGCCCAGGGGTCCCTGGCCCTGACTGCAAAATATCCTTATATCGAACGATGGACCCCACACCGAAGTTGTCCCCACCTCAAACTTGTGCTGCCCTGATAGACCCAAGGGAGCCCTACAAACTGACATCAGGAACCTGGACTGCTGAGTTTTCTTTCCCAGGGAAAATGGAAAAAGGATGTGCCCAGGGGCCCCTGGCCCTGGGCCCCTGGCCCTGACTGCAAAAATTCCTTATATCGAAGGATGGACCCCACACCGAAGTTGTCCCCACCTCAAACTTGTGCTGCCCTGATAGACCCAAGGGAGCCCTACAAACTGACATCAGGAACCTGGACTGCTGAGTTTTCTTTCCCAGGGAAAATGGAAAAAGGATGTGCCCAGTGTCCCCTGGCCCTGGGCTGGGCCTCTCTGCAAAGAATCCTTATATCGAAGGATGGACCCCACACCAAAGATGTCCCCACCTCAAACTTGTGCTGCCCTGATAGACCCAAGGGAGCCCTACAAACTGACATCAGGAACCTGGACTGCTGAGTTTTCTTTCCCAGGGAAAATGGAAAAAGGGTGTGCCCAAGGGCCACTGGCCCTGACTGCAAAAAAACCTTATATCGAAGGATGGACCCCACACCGAAGTTGTCCCCACCTCAAACTTGTGCTGCCCTGATACACCCAAGGGAGCCCTACAAACTGATATCAGGAACCTGGACTGCTGAGTTTTCTTTCCCAGGGAAAATGGAAAAAGGTTGTGCCCAGGGGCCCCTGGCCCTGGGCTGGGGCCTCACTACAAAAAATCCTTATATCGAAGGATGGACCCCACACCGAAATTGTCTCCACCTCAAACTTGTGCTGCCCTGATAGACCCAAGGGAGCCCTACAAACTGACATCAGGAACCTGGACTGCTGAGTTTTCTTTCCCAGGGAAAATGGAAAAAGGTTGTGCCCAGGGGCCCCTGGCCCTGACTGCAAAAAATCCTTATATCGAAGGATGGACCCCACACTGAAGTTGTCCCCACCTCAAACTTGTGCTGCCCTGATAGACCCAAGGGAGCCCTACAAACTGACATCAGGAACCTGGACTGCTGAGTTTTCTTTCCCAGGGAAAATGGAAAAAGGATGTGCCCAGGGGCCCCTGGCCCTGACTGCAAAGAATCCTTATATCGAAGGATGGACCCCACACTGAAGTTGTCCCCACCTCAAACTTGTGCTGCCCTAATAGACCCAAGGGAGCCCTACAAACTGACATCAGGAACCTGGACTGCTGAGTTTTCTTTCCCAGGGAAAATGGAAAAAGGATGTGCCCAGGGGCCCCTGGCCCTGGGCTGGGGCCTCACTTCAAAAAATCCTTATATCGAAGGATGGAGCCCACACCGAAGTTGTCCCCACCTCCAACTTGTGCTACCCTGATAGACCCAAGGGAGCTCTACAAACTGACATCAGGAACCTGGACTGCTGAGTTTTCTTTCCCAGGGAAAATGGAAAAAGGATGTGCCCAGGGGCCCCTGGCCCTGGGCTGGGGCCTCACTACAAAAAATCCTTATATCGAAGGATGGAGCCCACACCGAAGTTGTCTCCACCTCAAACTTGTGCTGCCCTGATAGACCCAAGGGAGCCCTACAAACTGACATCAGGAACCTGGACTGCTGAGTTTTCTTTCCCAGGGAAAATGGAAAAAGGATGTGCCCAGGGGCCCCTGGCCCTGGGCCCCTGGCCCTGACTGCAAAAAATCCTTATAGCGAAGGATGGACCCCACACCGAAGTTGTCCCCACCTCAAACTTGTGCTGCCCTGATACACCAAAGGGAGCCCTACAAACTGACATCAGGAACCTGGACTGCTTTGTTTTCTTTCCCAGGGAAAATGGAAAAAGGGTGCGCCCAGGGGGCCCTGGCCCTGACTGCAAAAAATCCTTATATCGAAGGATGGACTCAACACCGAAGTTGTCCCCACCTCAAACTTGTGCTGCCCTGATACACCCAAGGGAGCCCTACAAACTGACATCAGGAACCTGGACTGCTGAGTTTTCTTTCCCAGGGAAAATGGAAAAAGGATGTGCCCAGGGGCCCCTGGCCCTGACTGCAAAATATCCTTATATCGAAGGATGGACCCCACACCGAAGTTGTCCCCACCTCAAACTTGTGCTGCCCTGATAGACCCAAGGGAGCCCTACAAACTGACATCAGGAACCTGGACTGCTGAGTTTTCTTTCCCAGGGAAAATGGAAAAAGGATGTGCCCAGGGGCCCCTGGCCCTGGGCTGGGGCCTCACTTCAAAAAATCCTTATATCGAAGGATGGAGCCCACACCGAAGTTGTCCCCACCTCAAACTTCTGATACCCTGATAGACCCAAGGGAGCTCTACAAACTGACATCAGGAACCTGGACTGCTGAGTTTTCTTTCCCAGGGAAAATGGCCAAAGGTTGTGCCCAGGGGCTCCTAGCGCTGACTGCAAAAAATCCTTATATCGAAGGATGGTCCCCACACTGAAGATGTCCCCACCTCAAACTTGTGCTGCCCTGATACACCAAAGGGAGCCCTGCAAACTGACATCAGGAACCTGGACTGCTGAGTTTTCTTTCCCAGGGAAAATGGCCAAAGGTTGTGCCCAGGGGCCCCTGGCCCTGACTGCAAAAAATCCTTATATCGAAGGATGGACCCCACACCGAAGTTGTCTCCACCTCAAACTTGTGCTGCCCTGATAGACCTAAGGGAGCCCTACAAACTGACATCAGGAACCTGGACTGCTGATTTTTCTTTCCCAGGGAAAATGGAAAAAGGGTGTGCCCAGGGGCCCCTGGCCCTGACTGCAAAAAATCCTTATATCGAAGGATGGACCCCACACCGAAGTTGTCCCCACCTCAAACTTGTGCTGCCCTGTTAGACCCAAGGGAACCCTACAAACTGACATCAGGAACCTGGACTGCTGAGTTTTCTTTCCCAGGGAAAATGGAAAAAGGGTGTGCCCAGGGGCCCCTGGCCCTGGGCTGGGCCTCACTACAAAAAATCCTTATATCGAAGGATGGACCCCACACCGAAGTTGTCTCCACCTCAAACTTGTGCTGCCCTGATAGACCCAAGGTAGCCCTACAAACTGACATCAGGAACCTGGACTGCTGAGTTTTCTTTCCCAGGGAAAATGGAAAAAGGATGTGCCCAGGGGCCCCTGGCCCTGACTGCAAAAAATCCTTATATCGAAGGATGGAGCCCACACCGAAGTTGTCCCCACCTCAAACTTGTGCTGCCCTGATAGACCCAAGGGAGCCCTACAAACTGACATCAGGAACCTGGACTGCTGAGTTTTCTTTCCCAGGGAAAATGGAAAAAGGATGTGCCCAGGGGCCCCTGGCCCTGGGCTCCTGGCCCTGACTGCAAAAAATCCTTATATCGAAGGATGGACCCCACACCGAAGTTGTCCCCACCTCAAACTTGTGCTGCCCTGATAGACCCAAGGGAGCCCTACAAACTGACATCAGGAACCTGGACTGCTGAGTTTTCTTTCCCAGGGAAAATGGAAAAAGGATGTGCCCAGTGTCCCCTGGCCCTGGGCTGGGCCTCTCTGCAAAGAATCCTTATATCGAAGGATGGACCCCACACCGAAGATGTCCCCACCTCAAACTTGTGCTGCCCTGATAGACCCAAGGGAGCCCTACAAACTGACATCAGGAACCTGGAATGCTGAGTTTTCTTTCCCAGGGAAAATGGAAAAAGGTTGTGCCCAGGGGCCACTGGCCCTGACTGCAAAAAAAGCTTATATCGAAGGATGGACCCCACACCGAAGTTGTCCCCACCTCAAACTTGTGCTGCCCTGATAGACCCAAGGGAGCCCTACAAACTGACATCAGGAACCTGGACTGCTGAGTTTTCTTTCCCAGGGAAAATGGAAAAAGGATGTGCCCAGGGGCCCCTGGCCCTGGGCCCCTGGCCCTGACTGCAAAAAATCCTTATATCGAAGGATGGACCCCACACCGAAGTTGTCCCCACCTCAAACTTGTGCTGCCCTGATAGACCCAAGGGAGCCCTACAAACTGACATCAGGAACCTGGACTGCTGAGTTTTCTTTCCCAGGGAAAATGGAAAAAGGATGTGCCCAGGGGCCCCTGGCCCTGACTGCAAAAAATCCTTATATCGAAGGATGGACCCCACCCTGAAGTTGTCCCCACCTCAAACTTGTGCTGCCCTGATAGACCTAAGGGAGCCCTACAAAATGACATCAGGAACCTGGACTGCTGAGTTTTCTTTCCCAGGGAAAATGGAAAAAGGATGTGCCCAGGGGCCCCTGGCCCTGACTGCAAAAAATCCTTATATTGAAGGATGGACCCCACACCGATGTTGTCCCCACCTCAAACTTGTGCTGCCCTGATAGACCCAAGGGAGCCCTACAAACTGACATCAGGAACCTGGACTGCTGAGTTTTCTTTCCCAGGGAAAATGGCCAAAGGTTGTGCCCAGGGGCCCCTAGCCCTGACTGCAAAAAATCCTTATATCGAAGGATCGTCCCCACACCGAAGTTGTCCCCACCTCAAAACTCTGCTGCCCTGATACACCCAAGGGAGCCCTACAAACTGACATCAGGAACCTGGACTGCTGAGTTTTCTTTCCAAGGGAATATGGAAAACGGATGTGCCCAGGGGCCCCTGGCCCTGGGCTGGGGACTCACTGCAAAAAATCCTTATATCGAAGGATGGACCCCACAGCGAAGTGTTCCGCTTCTAAAATTTGTGCTGCCCTGATAGACCCAAGGGAGCCCTACAAACTGACATCAGGAACCTGGACTGCTGAGTTTTCTTTCCCAGGGAAAATGGAAAAAGGATGTGCCCAGGGGCCCCTGGCCCTGACTGCAAAATATCCTTATATCGAACGATGGACCCCACACCGAAGTTGTCCCCACCTCAAACTTGTGCTGCCCTGATAGACCCAAGGGAGCCCTACAAACTGACATCAGGAACCTGGACTGCTGAGTTTTCTTTCCCAGGGAAAATGGAAAAAGGATGTGCCCAGGGGCCCCTGGCCCTGGGCCCCTGGCCCTGACTGCAAAAAATCCTTATATCGAAGGATGGAGCCCACACCGAAGTTGTCCCCACATCAAACTTGTGCTGCCCTGATAGACCCAAGGGAGCCCTACAAACTGACATCAGGAACCTGGACTGCTGAGTTTTCTTTCCCAGGGAAAATGGAAAAAGGATGTGCCCAGTGTCCCCTGGCCCTGGGCTGGGGCTCTCTGCAAAGAATCCTTATATCGAAGGATGGACCCCACACCAAAGATGTCCCCACCTCAAACTTGTGCTGCCCTGATAGACCCAAGGGAGCCCTACAAACTGACATCAGGAACCTGGACTGCTGAGTTTTCTTTCCCAGGGAAAATGGAAAAAGGGTGTGCCCAGGGGCCAATGGCCCTGACTGCAAAAAAACCTTATATCGAAGGATGGACCCCACAACGAAGTTGTCCCCACCTCAAACTTGTGCTGCCCTGATACACCCAAGGGAGCCCTACAAACTGACATCAGGAACCTGGACTGCTGAGTTTTCTTTCCCAGGGAAAATGGAAAAAGGATGTGCCCAGGGGCCCCTGGCCCTGGGCTGAGGCCTCACTTCAAAAAATCCTTATATCGATGGATGGAGCCCACACCGAAGTTGTCCCCACCTCAAACTTGTGCTACCCTGATAGACCCAAGGGAGCTCTACAAACTGACATCAGGAACCTGGACTGCTGAGTTTTCTTTCCCAGGGAAAATGGAAAAAGGATGTGCCCAGGGGCCCCTGGCCCTGGGCCCCTGGCCCTGACTGCAAAAAATCCTTATATCGAAGGATGGACCCCACACCGAAGTTGTCCCCACCTCAAACTTGTGCTGCCCTGATAGACCCAAGGGAGCCCTACAAACTGACATCAGGAACCTGGACTGCTGAGTTTTCTTTCCCAGGGAAAATGGCCAAAGGTTGTGCCCAGGGGCTCCTAGCCCTGACTTCAAAAAATCCTTATATCGAAGGATGGTCCCCACACCGAAGATGTCCCCACCTCAAACTTGTGCTGCCCTGATACACCAAAGGGAGCCCTACAAACTGACATCAGGAACCTGGACTGCTGAGTTTTCTTTCCCAGGGAAAATGGCCAAAGGTTGTGCCCAGGGGCCCCTGGCCCTGACTGCAAAAAATCCTTATATCGAAGGATGGACCCCACACCGAAGTTGTCTCCACCTCAAACTTGTGCTGCCCTGATAGACCTAAGGGAGCCCTACAAACTGACATCAGGAACCTGGACTGCTGAGTTTTCTTTCCCAGGGAAAATGGAAAAAGGGTGTGCCCAGGGGCCTCTGGCCCTGACTGCAAAAAATCCTTATATCGAAGGATGGACCCCACACCGAAGTTGTCCCCACCTCAAACTTGTGCTGCCCTGTTAGACCCAAGGGAACCCTACAAACTGACATCAGGAACCTGGACTGCTGAGTTTTCTTTCCCAGGGAAAATGGAAAAAGGGTGTGCCCAGGGGCCCCTGGCCCTGGGCTGGGCCTCACTACAAAAAATCCTTATATCGAAGGATGGACCCCACACCGAAGTTGTCTCCACCTCAAACTTGTGCTGCCCTGATAGACCCAAGGTAGCCCTACAAACTGACATCAGGAACCTGGACTGCTGAGTTTTCTTTCCCAGGGAAAATGGAAAAAGGATGTGCCCAGGGGCCCCTGGCCCTGACTGCAAAATATCCTTATATCGAAGGATGGACCCCACACCGAAGTTGTCCCCACCTCAAACTTGTGCTGCCCTGATAGACCCAAGGGAGCCCTACAAACTGACATCAGGAACCTGGACTGCTGAGTTTTCTTTCCCAGGGAAAATGGAAAAAGGATGTGCCCAGGGGCCCCTGGCCCTGGGCCCCTGGCCCTGACTGCAAAAAATCCTTATATCGAAGGATGGACCCCACACCGAAGTTGTCCCCACCTCAAACTTGTGCTGCCCTGATAGACCCAAGGGAGCCCTACAAACTGACATCAGGAACCTGGACTGCTGAGTTTTCTTTCCCAGGGAAAATGGAAAAAGGATGTGCCCAGGGGCCCCTGGCCCTGGGCCCCTGGCCCTGACTGCAAAAAATCCTTATATCGAAGGATGGAGCCCACACCGAAGTTGTCCCCACATCAAACTTGTGCTGCCCTGATAGACCCAAGGGAGCCCTACAAACTGACATCAGGAACCTGGACTGCTGAGTTTTCTTTCCCAGGGAAAATGGAAAAAGGTTGTGCCCAGTGTCCCCTGGCCCTGGGCTGGGCCTCTCTGCAAAGAATCCTTATATCGAAGGATGGACCCCACACCAAAGATGTCCCCACCTCAAACTTGTGCTGCCCTGATAGACCCAAGGGAGCCCTACAAACTGACATCAGGAACCTGGACTGCTGAGTTTTCTTTCCCAGGGAAAATGGAAAAAGGGTGTGCCCAGGGGCCAATGGCCCTGACTGCAAAAAAACCTTATATCGAAGGATGGACCCCACAACGAAGTTGTCCCCACCTCAAACTTGTGCTGCCCTGATACACCCAAGGGAGCCCTACAAACTGACATCAGGAACCTGGACTGCTGAGTTTTCTTTCCCAGGGAAAATGGAAAAAGGATGTGCCCAGGGGCCCCTGGCCCTGGGCTGGGGACTCACTTCAAAAAATCCTTATATCGATGGATGGAGCCCACACCGAAGTTGTCCCCACCTCAAACTTGTGCTGCCCTGATAGACCCAAGGGAGCTCTACAAACTGACATCAGGAACCTGGACTGCTGAGTTTTCTTTCCCAGGGAAAATGGAAAAAGGATGTGCCCAGGGGCCCCTGGCCCTGGGCCCCTGGCCCTGACTGCAAAAAATCCTTATATCGAAGGATGGACCCCACACCGAAGTTGTCCCCACCTCAAACTTGTGCTGCCCTGATAGACCCAAGGGAGCCCTACAAACTGACATCAGGAACCTGGACTGCTGAGTTTTCTTTCCCAGGGAAAATGGAAAAAGGGTGTGCCCAGGGGCCCCTGGCCCTGACTGCAAAAAATCCTTATATCGAAGGATGGACCCCACACCGAAGTTGTCCCCACCTCAAACTTGTGCTGCCCTGATAGACCCAAGGGAGCCCTACAAACTGACATCAGGAACCTGGACTGCTGAGTTTTCTTTCCCAGGGAAAATGGCCAAAGGTTGTGCCCAGGGGCTCCTAGCCCTGACTTCAAAAAATCCTTATATCGAAGGATGGTCCCCACACCGAAGATGTCCCCACCTCAAACTTGTGCTGCCCTGATACACCAAAGGGAGCCCTACAAACTGACATCAGGAACCTGGACTGCTGAGTTTTCTTTCCCAGGGAAAATGGCCAAAGGTTGTGCCCAGGGGCCCCTGGCCCTGACTGCAAAAAATCCTTATATCGAAGGATGGACCCCACACCGAAGTTGTCTCCACCTCAAACTTGTGCTGCCCTGATAGACCTAAGGGAGCCCTACAAACTGACATCAGGAACCTGGACTGCTGAGTTTTCTTTCCCAGGGAAAATGGAAAAAGGATGTGCCCAGGGGCCCCTGGCCCTGACTGCAAAAAATCCTTATATCGAAGGATGGACCCCACACCGAAGTTGTCCCCACCTCAAACTTGTGCTGCCCTGTTAGACCCAAGGGAACCCTACAAACTGACATCAGGAACCTGGACTGCTGAGTTTTCTTTCCCAGGGAAAATGGAAAAAGGGTGTGCCCAGGGGCCCCTGGCCCTGGGCTGGGCCTCACTACAAAAAATCCTTATATCGAAGGATGGACCCCACACCGAAGTTGTCTCCACCTCAAACTTGTGCTGCCCTGATAGACCCAAGGTAGCCCTACAAACTGACATCAGGAACCTGGACTGCTGAGTTTTCTTTCCCAGGGAAAATGGAAAAAGGATGTGCCCAGGGGCCCCTGGCCCTGACTGCAAAATATCCTTATATCGAAGGATGGACCCCACACCGAAGTTGTCCCCACCTCAAACTTGTGCTGCCCTGATAGACCCAAGGCAGCCCTACAAACTGACAGCAGGAACCTGGACTGCTGAGTTTTCTTTCCCAGGGAAAATGGAAAAAGGATGTGCCCAGGGGCCCCTGGCCCTGGGCCCCTGGCCCTGACTGCAAAAAATCCTTATATCGAAGGATGGACCCCACACCGAAGTTGTCCCCACCTCAAACTTGTGCTGCCCTGATAGACCCAAGGGAGCCCTACAAACTGACATCAGGAACCTGGACTGCTGAGTTTTCTTTCCCAGGGAAAATGGAAAAAGGATGTGCCCAGGGGCCCCTGGCCCTGACTGCAAAAAATCCTTATATCGAAGGATGGACCCCACACCGAAGTTGTCTCCACCTCAAACTTGTGCTGCCCTGATAGACCTAAGGGAGCCCTACAAACTGACATCAGGAACCTGGACTGCTGAGTTTTCTTTCCCAGGGAAAATGGAAAAAGGTTGTGCCCAGGGGCCCCTGGCCCTGACTGCAAAAAATCCTTATATCGAAGGATGGACCCCACACCGAAGTTGTCCCCACCTCAAACTTGTGCTGCCCTGTTAGACCCAAGGGAACCCTACAAACTGACATCAGGAACCTGGACTGCTGAGTTTTCTTTCCCAGGGAAAATGGAAAACGGATGTGCCCAGGGGCCCCTGGCCCTGGGCTGGGCCTCACTACAAAAAATCCTTATATCGAAGGATGGACCCCACACCGAAGTTGTCCCCACCTCAAACTTGTGCTGCCCTGATAGACCCAAGGGAGCCCTACAAACTGACATCAGGAACCTGGACTGCTGAGTTTTCTTTCCCAGGGAAAATGGAAAAAGGATGTGCCCAGTGTCCCCTGGCCCTGGGCTGGGGCTCTCTGCAAAGAATCCTTATATCGAAGGATGGACCCCACACCAAAGATGTCCCCACCTCAAACTTGTGCTGCCCTGATAGACCCAAGGGTGCCCTACAAACTGACATCAGGAACCTGGACTGCTGAGTTTTCTTTCCCAGGGAAAATGGAAAAAGGTTGTGCCCAGGGGCCACTGGCCCTGACTGCAAAAAAAGCTTATATCGAAGGATGGACCCCACACCGAAGTTGTCCCCACCTCAAACTTGTGCTGCCCTGATACACCCAAGGGAGCCCTACAAACTGACATCAGGAACCTGGACTGCTGAGTTTTCTTTCCCAGGGAAAATGGAAAAAGGATGTGCCCAGGGGCCCCTGGCCCTGGGCTGGGGCCTCACTACAAAAAATCCTTATATCGAAGGATGGACCCCACACCGAAATTGTCTCCACCTCAAACTTGTGCTGCCCTGATAGACCCAAGGGAGCCCTACAAACTGACATCAGGAACCTGGACTGCTTTGTTTTCTTTCCCAGGTAAAATGGCCAAAGGTTGTGCCCAGGGGCCCCTGGCCCTGACTGCAAAAAATCCTTATATCGAAGGATGGACCCCACACTGAAGTTGTCCCCACCTCAAACTTGTGCTGCCCTGATAGACCCAAGGGAGCCCTACAAACTGACATCAGGAACCTGGACTGCTGAGTTTTCTTTCCCAGGGAAAATGGAAAACGGATGTGCCCAGGGGCCCCTGGCCCTGGGCTGGGAACTCACTGCAAAAAATCCTTATATCGAAGGATGGACCCCACAGCGAACTGTTCCGCTTCTAAAATTTGTGCTGCCCTGATAGACCCAAGGGAGCCCTACAAACTGACATCAGGAACCTGGACTGCTGAGTTTTCTTTCCCAGGGAAAATGGAAAAAGGATGTGCCCAGGGGCCCCTGGCCCTGACTGCAAAATATCCTTATATCGAAGGATGGACCCCACACCGAAGTTGTCCCCACCTCAAACTTGTGCTGCCCTGATAGACCCAAGGGAGCCCTACAAACTGACATCAGGAACCTGGACTGCTGAGTTTTCTTTCCCAGGGAAAATGGAAAAAGGATGTGCCCAGGGGCCCCTGGCCCTGGGCCCCTGGCCCTGACTGCAAAAAATCCTTATATCGAAGGATGGACCCCACACCGAAGTTGTCCCCACCTCAAACTTGTGCTGCCCTGATAGACCCAAGGGAGCCCTACAAACTGACATCAGGAACCTGGACTGCTGAGTTTTCTTTCCCAGGGAAAATGGAAAAAGGGTGTGCCCAGGGGCCACTGGCCCTGATTGCAAAAAAACCTTATATCGAAGGATGGACCCCACAACGAAGTTGTCCCCACCTCAAACTTGTGCTGCACTGATAGACCCAAGGGAGCCCTACGAACTGACATCAGGAACCTGGACTGCTGAGTTTTCTTTCCCAGGGAAAATGGAAAAAGGATGTGCCCAGGGGCCCCTGGCCCTGGGCTGGGGCTCTCTGCAAAGAATCCTTATATCGAAGGATGGACCCCACACCAAAGATGTCCCCACCTCAAACTTGTGCTGCCCTGATAGACCCAAGGGAGCCCTACGAACTGACATCAGGAACCTGGACTGCTGAGTTTTCTTTCCCAGGGAAAATGGAAAAAGGATGTGCCCAGGGGCCCCTGGCCCTGGGCTGGGGCTCTCTGCAAAGAATCCTTATATCGAAGGATGGACCCCACACCAAAGATGTCCCAACCTCAAACTTGTGCTGCCCTGATAGACCCAAGGGAGCCCTACGAACTGACATCAGGAACCTGGACTGCTGAGTTTTCTTTCCCAGGGAAAATGGAAAAAGGGTGTGCCCAGGGGCCCCTGGCCCTGATTGCAAAAAAACCTTATATCGAAGGATGGACCCCACAACGAAGTTGTCCCCACCTCAAACTTGTGCTGCCCTGATACACCCAAGGGAGCCCTACAAACTGACATCAGGAACCTGGACTGCTGAGTTTTCTTTCCCAGGGAAAATGGAAAAAGGATGTGCCCAGGGGCCCCTGGCCCTGGGCTGGGGCCTCACTTCAAAAAATCCTTATATCGAAGGATGGAGCCCACACTGAAGTTGTCCCCACCTCAAACTTGTGCTGCCCTGATAGACCCAAGGGAGCCCTACAAACTGACATCAGGAACCTGGACTGCTGAGTTTTCTTTCCCAGGGAAAATGGAAAAAGGGTGTGCCCAGGGGCCCCTGGCCCTGACTGCAAAAAATCCTTATATCGAAGGATGGACCCCACACCGAAGTTGTCCCCACCTCAAACTTGTGCTGCCCTGATAGACCCAAGGGAGCCCTACAAACTGACATCAGGAACCTGGACTGCTGAGTTTTCTTTCCCAGGGAAAATGGCCAAAGGTTGTGCCCAGGGGCTCCTAGCCCTGACTGCAAAAAATCCTTATATCGAAGGATGGTCCCCACACCGAAGATGTCCCCACCTCAAACTTGTGCTGCCCTGATACACCAAAGGGAGCCCTACAAACTGACATCAGGAACCTGGACTGCTGAGTTTTCTTTCCCAGGGAAAATGGCCAAAGGTTGTGCCCAGGGACCCCGGGCCCTGACTGCAAAAAATCCTTATATCGAAGGATGGACCCCACACCGAAGTTGTCTCCACCTCAAACTTGTGCTGCCCTGATAGACCTAAGGGAGCCCTACAAACTGACATCAGGAACCTGGACTGCTGAGTTTTCTTTCCCAGGGAAAATGGAAAAAGGTTGTGCCCAGGGGCTCCTAGCCCTGACTTCAAAAAATCCTTATATCGAAGGATGGTCCCCACACCGAAGATGTCCCCACCTCAAACTTGTGCTGCCCTGATACACCAAAGGGAGCCCTACAAACTGACATCAGGAACCTGGACTGCTGAGTTTTCTTTCCCAGGGAAAATGGCCAAAGGTTGTGCCCAGGGGCCCCTGGCCCTGACTGCAAAAAATCCTTATATCGAAGGATGGACCCCACACCGAAGTTGTCTCCACCTCAAACTTGTGCTGCCCTGATAGACCTAAGGGAGCCCTACAAACTGACATCAGGAACCTGGACTGCTGAGTTTTCTTTCCCAGGGAAAATGGAAAAAGGATGTGCCCAGGGGCCCCTGGCCCTGACTGCAAAAAATCCTTATATCGAAGGATGGACCCCACACCGAAGTTGTCCCCACCTCAAACTTGTGCTGCCCTGTTAGACCCAAGGGAACCCTACAAACTGACATCAGGAACCTGGACTGCTGAGTTTTCTTTCCCAGGGAAAATGGAAAAAGGGTGTGCCCAGGGGCCCCTGGCCCTGGGCTGGGCCTCACTACAAAAAATCCTTATATCGAAGGATGGACCCCACACCGAAGTTGTCTCCACCTCAAACTTGTGCTGCCCTGATAGACCCAAGGGAGCCCTACAAACTGACATCAGGAACCTGGACTGCTGAGTTTTCTTTCCCAGGGGAAATGGAAAAAGGATGTGCCCAGGGGCCCCTGGCCCTGACTGCAAAATATCCTTATATCGAAGGATGGACCCCACACCGAAGTTGTCCCCACCTCAAACTTGTGCTGCCCTGATAGACCCAAGGGAGCCCTACAAACTGACATCAGGAACCTGGACTGCTGAGTTTTCTTTCCCAGGGAAAATGGAAAAAGGATGTGCCCAGGGGCCCCTGGCCCTGGGCCCCTGGCCCTGACTGCAAAAAATCCTTATATCGAAGGATGGACCCCACACCGAAGTTGTCTCCACCTCAAACTTGTGCTGCCCTGATAGACCCAAGGGAGCCCTACAAACTGACATCAGGAACCTGGACTGCTGAGTTTTCTTTCCCAGGGAAAATGGAAAAAGGATGTGCCCAGGGGCCCCTGGCCCTGACTGCAAAAAATCCTTATATCGAAGGATGGACCCCACACCGAAGTTGTCTCCACCTCAAACTTGTGCTGCCCTGATAGACCTAAGGGAGCCCTACAAACTGACATCAGGAACCTGGACTGCTGAGTTTTCTTTCCCAGGGAAAATGGAAAAAGGTTGTGCCCAGGGGCCCCTGGCCCTGACTGCAAAAAATCCTTATATCGAAGGATGGACCCCACACCGAAGTTGTCCCCACCTCAAACTTGTGCTGCCCTGTTAGACCCAAGGGAACCCTACAAACTGACATCAGGAACCTGGACTGCTGAGTTTTCTTTCCCAGGGAAAATGGAAAAAGGGTGTGCCCAGGGGCCCCTGGCCCTGGGCTGGGCCTCACTACAAAAAATCCTTATATCGAAGGATGGACCCCACACCGAAGTTGTCCCCACCTCAAACTTGTGCTGCCCTGATAGACCCAAGGGAGCCCTACAAACTGACATCAGGAACCTGGACTGCTGAGTTTTCTTTCCCAGGGAAAATGGAAAAAGGATGTGCCCAGTGTCCCCTGGCCCTGGGCTGGGGCTCTCTGCAAAGAATCCTTATATCGAAGGATGGACCCCACACCAAAGATGTCCCCACCTCAAACTTGTGCTACCCTGATAGACCCAAGGGTGCCCTACAAACTGACATCAGGAACCTGGACTGCTGAGTTTTCTTTCCCAGGGAAAATGGAAAAAGGTTGTGCCCAGGGGCCACTGGCCCTGACTGCAAAAAAAGCTTATATCGAAGGATGGACCCCACACCGAAGTTGTCCCCACCTCAAACTTGTGCTGCCCTGATACACCCAAGGGAGCCCTACAAACTGACATCAGGAACCTGGACTGCTGAGTTTTCTTTCCCAGGGAAAATGGAAAAAGGATGTGCCCAGGGGCCCCTGGCCCTGGGCTGGGGCCTCACTACAAAAAATCCTTATATCGAAGGATGGACCCCACACCGAAATTGTCTCCACCTCAAACTTGTGCTGCCCTGATAGACCCAAGGGAGCCCTACAAACTGACATCAGGAACCTGGACTGCTTTGTTTTCTTTCCCAGGTAAAATGGCCAAAGGTTGTGCCCAGGGGCCCCTGGCCCTGACTGCAAAAAATCCTTATATCGAAGGATGGACCCCACACTGAAGTTGTCCCCACCTCAAACTTGTGCTGCCCTGATAGACCCAAGGGAGCCCTACAAACTGACATCAGGAACCTGGACTGCTGAGTTTTCTTTCCCAGGGAAAATGGAAAACGGATGTGCCCAGGGGCCCCTGGCCCTGGGCTGGGGACTCACTGCAAAAAATCCTTATATCGAAGGATGGACCCCACAGCGAACTGTTCCGCTTCTAAAATTTGTGCTGCCCTGATAGACCCAAGGGAGCCCTACAAACTGACATCAGGAACCTGGACTGCTGAGTTTTCTTTCCCAGGGAAAATGGAAAAAGGATGTGCCCAGGGGCCCCTGGCCCTGACTGCAAAATATCCTTATATCGAAGGATGGACCCCACACCGAAGTTGTCCCCACCTCAAACTTGTGCTGCCCTGATAGACCCAAGGGAGCCCTACAAACTGACATCAGGAACCTGGACTGCTGAGTTTTCTTTCCCAGGGAAAATGGAAAAAGGATGTGCCCAGGGGCCCCTGGCCCTGGGCCCCTGGCCCTGACTGCAAAAAATCCTTATATCGAAGGATGGACCCCACACCGAAGTTGTCCCCACCTCAAACTTGTGCTGCCCTGATAGACCCAAGGGAGCCCTACAAACTGACATCAGGAACCTGGACTGCTGAGTTTTCTTTCCCAGGGAAAATGGAAAAAGGGTGTGCCCAGGGGCCACTGGCCCTGATTGCAAAAAAACCTTATATCGAAGGATGGACCCCACAACGAAGTTGTCCCCACCTCAAACTTGTGCTGCACTGATAGACCCAAGGGAGCCCTACGAACTGACATCAGGAACCTGGACTGCTGAGTTTTCTTTCCCAGGGAAAATGGAAAAAGGATGTGCCCAGGGGCCCCTGGCCCTGGGCTGGGGCTCTCTGCAAAGAATCCTTATATCGAAGGATGGACCCCACACCAAAGATGTCCCAACCTCAAACTTGTGCTGCCCTGATAGACCCAAGGGAGCCCTACGAACTGACATCAGGAACCTGGACTGCTGAGTTTTCTTTCCCAGGGAAAATGGAAAAAGGGTGTGCCCAGGGGCCCCTGGCCCTGATTGCAAAAAATCCTTATATCGAAGGATGGACCCCACAACGAAGTTGTCCCCACCTCAAACTTGTGCTGCCCTGATACACCCAAGGGAGCCCTACAAACTGACATCAGGAACCTGGACTGCTGAGTTTTCTTTCCCAGGGAAAATGGAAAAAGGATGTGCCCAGGGGCCCCTGGCCCTGGGCTGGGGCCTCACTTCAAAAAATCCTTATATCGAAGGATGGAGCCCACACCGAAGTTGTCCCCACCTCAAACTTGTGCTGCCCTGATAGACCCAAGGGAGCCCTACAAACTGACATCAGGAACCTGGACTGCTGAGTTTTCTTTCCCAGGGAAAATGGAAAAAGGGTGTGCCCAGGGGCCCCTGGCCCTGACTGCAAAAAATCCTTATATCGAAGGATGGACCCCACACCGAAGTTGTCCCCACCTCAAACTTGTGCTGCCCTGATAGACCCAAGGGAGCCCTACAAACTGACATCAGGAACCTGGACTGCTGAGTTTTCTTTCCCAGGGAAAATGGCCAAAGGTTGTGCCCAGGGGCTCCTAGCCCTGACTGCAAAAAATCCTTATATCGAAGGATGGTCCCCACACCGAAGATGTCCCCACCTCAAACTTGTGCTGCCCTGATACACCAAAGGGAGCCCTACAAACTGACATCAGGAACCTGGACTGCTGAGTTTTCTTTCCCAGGGAAAATGGCCAAAGGTTGTGCCCAGGGACCCCGGGCCCTGAGTGCAAAAAATCCTTATATCGAAGGATGGACCCCACACCGAAGTTGTCTCCACCTCAAACTTGTGCTGCCCTGATAGACCTAAGGGAGCCCTACAAACTGACATCAGGAACCTGGACTGCTGAGTTTTCTTTCCCAGGGAAAATGGAAAAAGGATGTGCCCAGGGGCCCCTGGCCCTGGGCCCCTGGCCCTGACTGCAAAAAATCCTTATATCGAAGGATGGACCCCACACCGAAGTTGTCCCCACCTCAAACTTGTGCTGCCCTGATAGACCCAAGGGAGCCCTACAAACTGACATCAGGAACCTGGACTGCTGAGTTTTCTTTCCCAGGGAAAATGGAAAAAGGGTGTGCCCAGGGGCCACTGGCCCTGATTGCAAAAAAACCTTATATCGAAGGATGGACCCCACAACGAAGTTGTCCCCACCTCAAACTTGTGCTGCACTGATAGACCCAAGGGAGCCCTACGAACTGACATCAGGAACCTGGACTGCTGAGTTTTCTTTCCCAGGGAAAATGGAAAAAGGATGTGCCCAGGGGCCCCTGGCCCTGGGCTGGGGCTCTCTGCAAAGAATCCTTATATCGAAGGATGGACCCCACACCAAAGATGTCCCAACCTCAAACTTGTGCTGCCCTGATAGACCCAAGGGAGCCCTACGAACTGACATCAGGAACCTGGACTGCTGAGTTTTCTTTCCCAGGGAAAATGGAAAAAGGGTGTGCCCAGGGGCCCCTGGCCCTGATTGCAAAAAAACCTTATATCGAAGGATGGACCCCACAACGAAGTTGTCCCCACCTCAAACTTGTGCTGCCCTGATACACCCAAGGGAGCCCTACAAACTGACATCAGGAACCTGGACTGCTGAGTTTTCTTTCCCAGGGAAAATGGAAAAAGGATGTGCCCAGGGGCCCCTGGCCCTGGGCTGGGGCCTCACTTCAAAAAATCCTTATATCGAAGGATGGAGCCCACACCGAAGTTGTCCCCACCTCAAACTTGTGCTGCCCTGATAGACCCAAGGGAGCCCTACAAACTGACATCAGGAACCTGGACTGCTGAGTTTTCTTTCCCAGGGAAAATGGAAAAAGGGTGTGCCCAGGGGCCCCTGGCCCTGACTGCAAAAAATCCTTATATCGAAGGATGGACCCCACACCGAAGTTGTCCCCACCTCAAACTTGTGCTGCCCTGATAGACCCAAGGGAGCCCTACAAACTGACATCAGGAACCTGGACTGCTGAGTTTTCTTTCCCAGGGAAAATGGCCAAAGGTTGTGCCCAGGGGCTCCTAGCCCTGACTGCAAAAAATCCTTATATCGAAGGATGGTCCCCACACCGAAGATGTCCCCACCTCAAACTTGTGCTGCCCTGATACACCAAAGGGAGCCCTACAAACTGACATCAGGAACCTGGACTGCTGAGTTTTCTTTCCCAGGGAAAATGGCCAAAGGTTGTGCCCAGGGACCCCGGGCCCTGACTGCAAAAAATCCTTATATCGAAGGATGGACCCCACACCGAAGTTGTCTCCACCTCAAACTTGTGCTGCCCTGATAGACCTAAGGGAGCCCTACAAACTGACATCAGGAACCTGGACTGCTGAGTTTTCTTTCCCAGGGAAAATGGAAAAAGGTTGTGCCCAGGGGCTCCTAGCCCTGACTTCAAAAAATCCTTATATCGAAGGATGGTCCCCACACCGAAGATGTCCCCACCTCAAACTTGTGCTGCCCTGATACACCAAAGGGAGCCCTACAAACTGACATCAGGAACCTGGACTGCTGAGTTTTCTTTCCCAGGGAAAATGGCCAAAGGTTGTGCCCAGGGGCCCCTGGCCCTGACTGCAAAAAATCCTTATATCGAAGGATGGACCCCACACCGAAGTTGTCTCCACCTCAAACTTGTGCTGCCCTGATAGACCTAAGGGAGCCCTACAAACTGACATCAGGAACCTGGACTGCTGAGTTTTCTTTCCCAGGGAAAATGGAAAAAGGATGTGCCCAGGGGCCCCTGGCCCTGACTGCAAAAAATCCTTATATCGAAGGATGGACCCCACACCGAAGTTGTCCCCACCTCAAACTTGTGCTGCCCTGTTAGACCCAAGGGAACCCTACAAACTGACATCAGGAACCTGGACTGCTGAGTTTTCTTTCCCAGGGAAAATGGAAAAAGGGTGTGCCCAGGGGCCCCTGGCCCTGGGCTGGGCCTCACTACAAAAAATCCTTATATCGAAGGATGGACCCCACACCGAAGTTGTCTCCACCTCAAACTTGTGCTGCCCTGATAGACCCAAGGTAGCCCTACAAACTGACATCAGGAACCTGGACTGCTGAGTTTTCTTTCCCAGGGAAAATGGAAAAAGGATGTGCCCAGGGGCCCCTGGCCCTGACTGCAAAATATCCTTATATCGAAGGATGGACCCCACACCGAAGTTGTCCCCACCTCAAACTTGTGCTGCCCTGATAGACCCAAGGGAGCCCTACAAACTGACATCAGGAACCTGGACTGCTGAGTTTTCTTTCCCAGGGAAAATGGAAAAAGGATGTGCCCAGGGGCCCCTGGCCCTGGGCCCCTGGCCCTGACTGCAAAAAATCCTTATATCGAAGGATGGACCCCACACCGAAGTTGTCCCCACCTCAAACTTGTGCTGCCCTGATAGACCCAAGGGAGCCCTACAAACTGACATCAGGAACCTGGACTGCTGAGTTTTCTTTCCCAGGGAAAATGGAAAAAGGATGTGCCCAGGGGCCCCTGGCCCTGACTGCAAAAAATCCTTATATCGAAGGATGGACCCCACACCGAAGTTGTCTCCACCTCAAACTTGTGCTGCCCTGATAGACCTAAGGGAGCCCTACAAACTGACATCAGGAACCTGGACTGCTGAGTTTTCTTTCCCAGGGAAAATGGAAAAAGGGTGTGCCCAGGGGCCCCTGGCCCTGGGCTGGGCCTCACTACAAAAAATCCTTATATCGAAGGATGGACCCCACACCGAAGTTGTCCCCACCTCAAACTTGTGCTGCCCTGATAGACCCAAGGGAGCCCTACAAACTGACATCAGGAACCTGGACTGCTGAGTTTTCTTTCCCAGGGAAAATGGAAAAAGGATGTGCCCAGTGTCCCCTGGCCCTGGGCTGGGGCTCTCTGCAAAGAATCCTTATATCGAAGGATGGACCCCACACCAAAGATGTCCCCACCTCAAACTTGTGCTGCCCTGATAGACCCAAGGGTGCCCTACAAACTGACATCAGGAACCTGGACTGCTGAGTTTTCTTTCCCAGGGAAAATGGAAAAAGGTTGTGCCCAGGGGCCACTGGCCCTGACTGCAAAAAAAGCTTATATCGAAGGATGGACCCCACACCGAAGTTGTCCCCACCTCAAACTTGTGCTGCCCTGATAGACCCAAGGGAGCCCTACAAACTGACATCAGGAACCTGGACTGCTGAGTTTTCTTTCCCAGGGAAAATGGAAAAAGGATGTGCCCAGGGGCCCCTGGCCCTGGGCTGGGGCCTCACTACAAAAAATCCTTATATCGAAGGATGGACCCCACACCGAAATTGTCTCCACCTCAAACTTGTGCTGCCCTGATAGACCCAAGGGAGCCCTACAAACTGACATCAGGAACCTGGACTGCTTTCTTTTCTTTCCCAGGTAAAATGGCCAAAGGTTGTGCCCAGGGGCCCCTGGCCCTGACTGCAAAAAATCCTTATATCGAAGGATGGACCCCACACCGAAGTTGTCCCCACCTCAAACTTGTGCTGCCCTGATAGACCCAAGGGAGCCCTACAAACTGACATCAGGAACCTGGACTGCTGAGTTTTCTTTCCCAGGGAAAATGGCCAAAGGTTGTGCCCAGGGGCCCCTGGCCCTGGGCTGGGGACTCACTGCAAAAAATCCTTATATCGAAGGATGGACCCCACAGCGAACTGTTCCGCTTCTAAAATTTGTGCTGCCCTGATAGACCCAAGGGAGCCCTACAAACTGACATCAGGAACCTGGACTGCTGAGTTTTCTTTCCCAGGGAAAATGGAAAAAGGATGTGCCCAGGGGCCCCTGGCCCTGACTGCAAAATATCCTTATATCGAAGGATGGACCCCACACCGAAGTTGTCCCCACCTCAAACTTGTGCTGCCCTGATAGACCCAAGGGAGCCCTACAAACTGACATCAGGAACCTGGACTGCTGAGTTTTCTTTCCCAGGGAAAATGGAAAAAGGATGTGCCCAGGGGCCCCTGGCCCTGGGCCCCTGGCCCTGACTGCAAAAAATCGATATATCGAAGGATGGACCCCACACCGAAGTTGTCCCCACCTCAAACTTGTGCTGCCCTGATAGACCCAAGGGAGCCCTACAAACTGACATCAGGAACCTGGACTGCTGAGTTTTCTTTCCCAGGGAAAATGGAAAAAGGGTGTGCCCAGGGGCCACTGGCCCTGATTGCAAAAAAACCTTATATCGAAGGATGGACCCCACAACGAAGTTGTCCCCACCTCAAACTTGTGCTGCACTGATAGACCCAAGGGAGCCCTACGAACTGACATCAGGAACCTGGACTGCTGAGTTTTCTTTCCCAGGGAAAATGGAAAAAGGATGTGCCCAGGGGCCCCTGGCCCTGGGCTGGGGCTCTCTGCAAAGAATCCTTATATCGAACGATGGACCCCACACCAAAGATGTCCCCACCTCAAACTTGTGCTGCCCTGATAGACCCAAGGGAGCCCTACGAACTGACATCAGGAACCTGGACTGCTGAGTTTTCTTTCCCAGGGAAAATGGAAAAAGGATGTGCCCAGGGGCCCCTGGCCCTGGGCTGGGGCTCTCTGCAAAGAATCCTTATATCGAAGGATGGACCCCACACCAAAGATGTCCCAACCTCAAACTTGTGCTGCCCTGATAGACCCAAGGGAGCCCTACGAACTGACATCAGGAACCTGGACTGCTGAGTTTTCTTTCCCAGGGAAAATGGAAAAAGGGTGTGCCCAGGGGCCCCTGGCCCTGATTGCAAAAAAACCTTATATCGAAGGATGGACCCCACAACGAAGTTGTCCCCACCTCAAACTTGTGCTGCCCTGATACACCCAAGGGAGCCCTACAAACTGACATCAGGAACCTGGACTGCTGAGTTTTCTTTCCCAGGGAAAATGGAAAAAGGATGTGCCCAGGGGCCCCTGGCCCTGGGCTGGGGCCTCACTTCAAAAAATCCTTATATCGAAGGATGGAGCCCACACCGAAGTTGTCCCCACCTCAAACTTGTGCTGCCCTGATAGACCCAAGGGAGCCCTACAAACTGACATCAGGAACCTGGACTGCTGAGTTTTCTTTCCCAGGGAAAATGGAAAAAGGGTGTGCCCAGGGGCCCCTGGCCCTGACTGCAAAAAATCCTTATATCGAAGGATGGACCCCACACCGAAGTTGTCCCCACCTCAAACTTGTGCTGCCCTGATAGACCCAAGGGAGCCCTACAAACTGACATCAGGAACCTGGACTGCTGAGTTTTCTTTCCCAGGGAAAATGGCCAAAGGTTGTGCCCAGGGGCTCCTAGCCCTGACTGCAAAAAATCCTTATATCGAAGGATGGTCCCCACACCGAAGATGTCCCCACCTCAAACTTGTGCTGCCCTGATAGACCCAAGGGAACCCTACAAACTGACATCAGGAACCTGGACTGCTGAGTTTTCTTTCCCAGGGAAAATGGAAAAAGGGTGTGCCCAGGGGCCCCTGGCCCTGGGCTGGGCCTCACTACAAAAAATCCTTATATCGAAGGATGGACCCCACACCGAAGTTGTCTCCACCTCAAACTTGTGCTGCCCTGATAGACCCAAGGTAGCCCTACAAACTGACATCAGGAACCTGGACTGCTGAGTTTTCTTTCCCAGGGAAAATGGAAAAAGGATGTGCCCAGGGGCCCCTGGCCCTGACTGCAAAATATCCTTATATCGAAGGATGGAGCCCACACCGAAGTTGTCCCCACCTCAAACTTGTGCTGCCCTGATAGACCCAAGGGAGCCCTACAAACTGACATCAGGAACCTGGACTGCTGAGTTTTCTTTCCCAGGGAAAATGGAAAAAGGATGTGCCCAGGGGCCCCTGGCCCTGGGCCCCTGGCCCTGACTGCAAAAAATCCTTATATCGAAGGATGGACCCCACACCGAAGTTGTCCCCACCTCAAACTTGTGCTGCCCTGATAGACCCAAGGGAGCCCTACAAACTGACATCAGGAACCTGGACTGCTGAGTTTTCTTTCCCAGGGAAAATGGAAAAAGGATGTGCCCAGTGTCCCCTGGCCCTGGGCTGGGGCTCTCTGCAAAGAATCCTTATATCGAAGGATGGACCCCACACCAAAGATGTCCCCACCTCAAACTTGTGCTGCCCTGATAGACCCAAGGGAGCCCTACAAACTGACATCAGGAACCTGGAATGCTGAGTTTTCTTTCCCAGGGAAAATGGAAAAAGGTTGTGCCCAGGGTCTACTGGCCCTGACTGCAAAAAAAGCTTATATCGAAGGATGGACCCCACACCGAAGTTGTCCCCACCTCAAACTTGTGCTGCCCTGATAGACCCAAGGCAGCCCTACAAACTGACATCAGGAACCTGGACTGCTGAGTTTTCTTTCCCAGGGAAAATGGAAAAAGGGTGTGCCCAGGGGCCCCTGGCCCTGACTGCAAAAAATCCTTATATCGAAGGATGGACCCCACACCGAAGTTGTCCCCACCTCAAACTTGTGCTGCCCTGATAGACCCAAGGGAGCCCTACAAACTGACATCAGGAACCTGGACTGCTGAGTTTTCTTTCCCAGGGAAAATGGCCAAAGGTTGTGCCCAGGAGCTCCTAGCCCTGACTTCAAAAAATCCTTATATCGAAGGATGGTCCCCACACCGAAGATGTCCCCACCTCAAACTTGTGCTGCCCTGATACACCCAAGGGAGCCCTACAAACTGACATCAGGAACCTGGACTGCTGAGTTTTCTTTCCCAGGGAAAATGGCCAAAGGTTGTGCCCAGGGGCCCCTGGCCCTGACTGCAAAAAATCCTTATATCGAAGGATGGACCCCACACCGAAGTTGTCTCCACCTCAAACTTGTGCTGCCCTGATAGACCTAAGGGAGCCCTACAAACTGACATCAGGAACCTGGACTGCTGAGTTTTCTTTCCCAGGGAAAATGGAAAAAGGATGTGCCCAGGGGCCCCTGGCCCTGACTGCAAAAAAAGCTTATATCGAAGGATGGACCCCACACCGAAGTTGTCCCCACCTGAAACTTGTGCTGCCCTGATACACCCAAGGGAGCCCTACAAACTGACATCAGGAACCTGGACTGCTGAGTTTTCTTTCCCAGGGAAAATGGAAAAAGGATGTGCCCAGGGGCCCCTGGCCCTGGGCTGGGGCCTCACTACAAAAAATCCTTATATCGAAGGATGGACCCCACACCGAAATTGTCTCCACCTCAAACTTGTGCTGCCCTGATAGACCCAAGGGAGCCCTACAAACTGACATCAGGAACCTGGACTGCTTTGTTTTCTTTCCCAGGTAAAATGGCCAAAGGTTGTGCCCAGGGGCCCCTGGCCCTGACTGCAAAAAATCCTTATATCGAAGGATGGACCCCACACTGAAGTTGTCCCCACCTCAAACTTGTGCTGCCCTGATACACCCAAGGGAGCCCTACAAACTGACATCAGGAACCTGGACTGCTGAGTTTTCTTTCCCAGGGAAAATGGAAAACGGATGTGCCCAGGGGCCCCTGGCCCTGGGCTGGGGACTCACTGCAAAAAATCCTTATATCGAAGGATGGACCCCACAGCGAAGTGTTCCGCTTCTAAAATTTGTGCTGCCCTGATAGACCCAAGGGAGCCCTACAAACTGACATCAGGAACCTGGACTGCTGAGTTTTCTTTCCCAGGGAAAATGGAAAAAGGATGTGCCCAGGGGCCCCTGGCCCTGACTGCAAAATATCCTTATATCGAAGGATGGACCCCACACCGAAGTTGTCCCCACCTCAAACTTGTGCTGCCCTGATAGACCCAAGGGAGCCCTACAAACTGACATCAGGAACCTGGACTGCTGAGTTTTCTTTCCCAGGGAAAATGGAAAAAGGATGTGCCCAGGGGCCCCTGGCCCTGGGCCCCTGGCCCTGACTGCAAAAAATCCTTATATCGAAGGATGGACCCCACACCGAAGTGTTCCGCTTCTAAAATTTGTGCTGCCCTGATAGACCCAAGGGAGCCCTACAAACTGACATCAGGAACCTGGACTGCTGAGTTTTCTTTCCCAGGGAAAATGGAAAAAGGATGTGCCCAGGGGCCCCTGGCCCTGACTGCAAAAAATCCTTATATCGAAGGATGGACCCCACACTGAAGTTGTCCCCACCTCAAACTTGTGCTGCCCTAATAGACCTAAGGGAGCCCTACAAACTGACATCAGGAACCTGGACTGCTGAGTTTTCTTTCCCAGGGAAAATGGAAAAAGGATGTGCCCAGGGGCCCCTGGCCCTGGGCTGGGCCTCACTACAAAAAATCCTTATATAGAAGGATGGACCCCACACCGAAGTTGTCTCCACCTCAAATTTGTGCTGCCCTGATAGACCCAAGGGAGCCCTACAAACTGACATCAGGAACCTGGACTGCTGAGTTTTCTTTCCCAGGGAAAATGGAAAAAGGATGTGCCCAGGGGCCCCTGGCCCTGACTGCAAAAAATCCTTATATCGAAGGATGGACCCCACACCGATGTTGTCCCCACCTCAAACTTGTGCTGCCCTGATAGACCCAAGGTAACCCTACAAACTGACATCAGGAACCTGGACTGCTGAGTTTTCTTTCCCAGGGAAAATGGAAAAAGGATGTGCCCAGGGGCCCCTGGCCCTGGGCTGGGCCTCACTACAAAAAATCCTTATATCGAAGGATGGACCCCACACCGAAGTTGTCTCCACCTCAAACTTGTGCTGCCCTGATAGACCCAAGGTAGCCCTACAAACTGACATCAGGAACCTGGACTGCTGAGTTTTCTTTCCCAGGGAAAATGGAAAAAGGATGTGCCCAGGGGCCCCTGGCCCTGACTGCAAAATATCCTTATATCGAAGGATGGACCCCACACCGAAGTTGTCCCCACCTCAAACTTGTGCTGCCCTGATAGACCCAAGGGAGCCCTACAAACTGACATCAGGAACCTGGACTGCTGAGTTTTCTTTCCCAGGGAAAATGGAAAAAGGATGTGCCCAGGGGCCCCTGGCCCTGGCTGCAAAAAATCCTTATATCGAAGGATGGACCCCACACCGATGTTGTCCCCACCTCAAACTTGTGCTGCCCTGATAGACCCAAGGGAGCCCTACAAACTGACATCAGGAACCTGGACTGCTGAGTTTTCTTTCCCAGGTAAAATGGCCAAAGGTTGTGCCCAGGGGCCCCTGGCCCTGACTGCAAAAAATCCTTATATCGAAGGATGGACCCCACACTGAAGTTGTCCCCACCTCAAACTTGTGCTGCCCTGATAGACCCAAGGGAGCCCTACAAACTGACATCAGGAACCTGGACTGCTGAGTTTTCTTTCCCAGGGAAAATGGAAAAAGGATGTGCCCAGGGGCCCCTGGCCCTGACTGCAAAAAATCCTTATATCGAAGGATGGACCCCACACCGATGTTGTCCCCACCTCAAACTTTTGCTGCCCTGTTAGACCCAAGGGAACCCTACAAACTGACATCAGGAACCTGGACTACTGAGTTTTCTTTCCCAGGGAAAATGGAAAAAGGATGTGCCCAGGGGCCCCTGGCCCTGGGCTGGGCCTCACTACAAAAAATCCTTATATCGAAGGATGGACCCCACACCGAAGTTGTCTCCACCTCAAACTTGTGCTGCCCTGATAGACCCAAGGTAGCCCTACAAACTGACATCAGGAACCTGGACTGCTGAGTTTTCTTTCCCAGGGAAAATGGAAAAAGGATGTGCCCAGGGGCCCCTGGCCCTGACTGCAAAATATCCTTATATCGAAGGATGGACCCCACACCGAAGTTGTCCCCACCTCAAACTTGTGCTGCCCTGATAGACCCAAGGGAGCTCTACAAACTGACATCAGGAACCTGGACTGCTGAGTTTTCTTTCCCAGGGAAAATGGAAAAAGGATGTGCCCAGGGGCCCCTGGCCCTGGGCCCCTGGCCCTGACTGCAAAAAATCCTTATATCGAAGGATGGACCCCACACCGAAGTTGTCCCCACCTCAAACTTGTGCTGCCCTGATAGACCCAAGGGAGCCCTACAAACTGACATCAGGAACCTGGACTGCTGAGTTTTCTTTCCCAGGGAAAAAGGAAAAAGGATGTGCCCAGTGTCCCCTGGCCCTGGGCTGGGCCTCTCTGCAAAGAATCCTTATATCGAAGGATGGACCCCACACCAAAGATGTCCCCACCTCAAACTTGTGCTGCCCTGATAGACCCAAGGGAGCCCTACAAACTGACATCAGGAACCTGGACTGCTGAGTTTTCTTTCCCAGGGAAAATGGAAAAAGGTTGTGCCCAGGGGCCCCTGGCCCTGACTGCAAAATATCCTTATATCGAAGGATGGACCCCACACCGAAGTTGTCCCCACCTCAAACTTGTGCTGCCCTGATAGACCCAAGGGAGCCCTACAAACTGACATCAGGAACCTGGACTGCTGAGTTTTCTTTCCCAGGGAAAATGGAAAAAGGATGTGCCCAGGGGCCCCTGGCCCTGGGCCCCTGGCCCTGACTTCAAAAAATCCTTATATCGAAGGATGGACCCCACACCGAAGTTGTCTCCACCTCAAACTTGTGCTGCCCTGATAGACCCAAGGGAGCCCTACAAACTGACATCAGGAACCTGGACTGCTGAGTTTTCTTTCCCAGGGAAAAAGGAAAAAGGATGTGCCCAGTGTCCCCTGGCCCTGGGCTGGGCCTCTCTGCAAAGAATCCTTATATCGAAGGATGGACCCCACACCAAAGATGTCCCCACCTCAAACTTGTGCTGCCCTGATAGACCCAAGGGAGCCCTACAAACTGACATCAGGAACCTGGACTGCTGAGTTTTCTTTCCCAGGGAAAATGGAAAAAGGATGTGCCCAAGGGCCCCTGGCCCAGACTGCAAAATATCCTTATATCGAAGGATGGACCCCACACCGAAGTTGTCCCCACCTCAAACTTGTGCTGCCCTGATAGACCCAAGGGAGTCCTACAAACTGACATCAGGAACCTGGACTGCTGAGTTTTCTTTCCCAGGGAAAATGGAAAAAGGATGTGCCCAGGGGCCCCTGGCCCTGACTGCAAAAAATCCTTATATCGAAGGATGGACCCCACACCGAAGTTGTCCCCACCTCAAACTTGTGCTGCCCTGTTAGACCCAAGGGAACCCTACAAACTGACATCAGGAACCTGGACTGCTGAGTTTTCTTTCCCAGGGAAAATGGAAAAAGGGTGTGCCCAGGGGCCCCTGGCCCTGGGCTGGGCCTCACTACAAAAAATCCTTATATCGAAGGATGGACCCCACACCGAAGTTGTCCCCACCTCAAACTTGTGCTGCCCTGATAGACCCCAGGGAGCCCTACAAACTGACATCAGGAACCTGGACTGCTGAGTTTTCTTTCCCAGGGAAAATGGAAAAAGGATGTGCCCAGTGTCCCCTGGCCCTGGGCTGGGACTCTCTGCAAAGAATCCTTATATCGAAGGATGGACCCCACACCAAAGATGTCCCCACCTCAAACTTGTGCTGCCCTGATAGACCCAAGGGAGCCCTACAAACTGACATCAGGAACCTGGACTGCTGAGTTTTCTTTCCCAGGGAAAATGGAAAAAGGTTGTGCCCAGGGGCCACTGGCCCTGACTGCAAAAAAAGCTTATATCGAAGGATGGACCCCACACCGAAGTTGTCCCCACCTCAAACTTGTGCTGCCCTGATACACCCAAGGGAGCCCTACAAACTGACATCAGGAACCTGGACTGCTGAGTTTTCTTTCCCAGGGAAAATGGAAAAAGGATGTGCCCAGGGGCCCCTGGCCCTGGGCTGGGGCCTCACTACAAAAAATCCTTATATCGAAGGATGGACCCCACACCGAAATTGTCTCCACCTCAAACTTGTGCTGCCCTGATAGACCCAAGGGAGCCCTACAAACTGACATCAGGAACCTGGACTGCTTTGTTTTCTTTCCCAGGTAAAATGGCCAAAGGTTGTGCCCAGGGGCCCCTGGCCCTGACTGCAAAAAATCCTTATATCGAAGGATGGACCCCACACTGAAGTTGTCCCCACCTCAAACTTGTGCTGCCCTGATACACCCAAGGGAGCCCTACAAACTGACATCAGGAACCTGGACTGCTGAGTTTTCTTTCCCAGGGAAAATGGAAAACGGATGTGCCCAGGGGCCCCTGGCCCTGGGCTGGGGACTCACTGCAAAAAATCCTTATATCGAAGGATGGACCCCACAGCGAAGTGTTCCGCTTCTAAAATTTGTGCTGCCCTGATAGACCCAAGGGAGCCCTACAAACTGACATCAGGAACCTGGACTGCTGAGTTTTCTTTCCCAGGGAAAATGGAAAAAGGATGTGCCCAGGGGCCCCTGGCCCTGACTGCAAAATATCCTTATATCGAAGGATGGACCCCACACCGAAGTTGTCCCCACCTCAAACTTGTGCTGCCCTGATAGACCCAAGGGAGCCCTACAAACTGACATCAGGAACCTGGACTGCTGAGTTTTCTTTCCCAGGGAAAATGGAAAAAGGATGTGCCCAGGGGCCCCTGGCCCTGGGCCCCTGGCCCTGACTGCAAAAAATCCTTATATCGAAGGATGGACCCCACACCGAAGTGTTCCGCTTCTAAAATTTGTGCTGCCCTGATAGACCCAAGGGAGCCCTACAAACTGACATCAGGAACCTGGACTGCTGAGTTTTCTTTCCCAGGGAAAATGGAAAAAGGATGTGCCCAGGGGCCCCTGGCCCTGACTGCAAAAAATCCTTATATCGAAGGATGGACCCCACACTGAAGTTGTCCCCACCTCAAACTTGTGCTGCCCTAATAGACCTAAGGGAGCCCTACAAACTGACATCAGGAACCTGGACTGCTGAGTTTTCTTTCCCAGGGAAAATGGAAAAAGGATGTGCCCAGGGGCCCCTGGCCCTGGGCTGGGCCTCACTACAAAAAATCCTTATATCGAAGGATGGACCCCACACCGAAGTTGTCTCCACCTCAAACTTGTGCTGCCCTGATAGACCCAAGGTAGCCCTACAAACTGACATCAGGAACCTGGACTGCTGAGTTTTCTTTCCCAGGGAAAATGGAAAAAGGATGTGCCCAGGGGCCCCTGGCCCTGACTGCAAAATATCCTTATATCGAACGATGGACCCCACACCGAAGTTGTCCCCACCTCAAACTTGTGCTGCCCTGATAGACCCAAGGGAGCCCTACAAACTGACATCAGGAACCTGGACTGCTGAGTTTTCTTTCCCAGGGAAAATGGAAAAAGGATGTGCCCAGGGGCCCCTGGCCCTGACTGCAAAAAATCCTTATATCGAAGGATGGACCCCACACCGATGTTGTCCCCACCTCAAACTTGTGCTGCCCTGATAGACCCAAGGGAACCCTAAAAACTGACATCAGGAACCTGGACTGCTGAGTTTTCTTTCCCAGGGAAAATGGAAAAAGGATGTGCCCAGGGGCCCCTGGCCCTGACTGCAAAAAATCCTTATATCGAAGGATGGACCCCACACCGAAGTTGTCCCCACCTCAAACTTGTGCTGCCCTGATAGACCCAAGGGAACCCTACAAACTGACATCAGGAACCTGGACTGCTGAGTTTTCTTTCCCAGGGAAAATGGAAAAAGGATGTGCCAGGGGCCCCTGGCCCTGGGCTGGGCCTCACTACAAAAAATCCTTATATCGAAGGATGGACCCCACACCGAAGTTGTCTCCACCTCAAACTTGTGCTGCCCTGATAGACCCAAGGTAGCCCTACAAACTGACATCAGGAACCTGGACTGCTGAGTTTTCTTTCCCAGGGAAAATGGAAAAAGGATGTGCCCAGGGGCCCCTGGCCCTGACTGCAAAATATCCTTATATCGAAGGATGGACCCCACACCGAAGTTGTCCCCACCTCAAACTTGTGCTGCCCTGATAGACCCAAGGGAGCCCTACAAACTGACATCAGGAACCTGGACTGCTGAGTTTTCTTTCCCAGGGAAAATGGAAAAAGGATGTGCCCAGGGGCCCCTGGCCCTGACTGCAAAAATCCTTATATCGAAGGATGGACCCCACACCGATGTTGTCCCCACCTCAAACTTGTGCTGCCCTGATAGACCCAAGAAAGCCCTACAAACTGACATCAGGAACCTGGACTGCTGAGTTTTCTTTCCCAGGTAAAATGGCCAAAGGTTGTGCCCAGGGGCCCCTGGCCCTGACTGCAAAAAATCCTTATATCGAAGGATGGACCCCACACTGAAGTTGTCCCCACCTCAAACTTGTGCTGCCCTGATAGACCCAAGGGAGCCCTACAAACTGACATCAGGAACCTGGACTGCTGAGTTTTCTTTCCCAGGGAAAATGGAAAAAGGATGTGCCCAGGGGCCCCTGGCCCTGACTGCAAAAAATCCTTATATCGAAGGATGGACCCCACACCGATGTTGTCCCCACCTCAAACTTGTGCTGCCCTGTTAGACCCAAGGGAACCCTACAAACTGACATCAGGAACCTGGACTACTGAGTTTTCTTTCCCAGGGAAAATGGAAAAAGGATGTGCCCAGGGGCCCCTGGCCCTGGGCTGGGCCTCACTACAAAAAATCCTTATATAGAAGGATGGACCCCACACCGAAGTTGTCTCCACCTCAAACTTGTGCTGCCCTGATAGACCCAAGGGAGCCCTACAAACTGACATCAGGAACCTGGACTGCTGAGTTTTCTTTCCCAGGGAAAATGGAAAAAGGATGTGCCCAGGGGCCCCTGGCCCTGACTGCAAAAAATCCTTATATCGAAGGATGGACCCCACACCGATGTTGTCCCCACCTCAAACTTGTGCTGCCCTGATAGACCCAAGGGAACCCTACAAACTGACATCAGGAACCTGGACTGCTGAGTTTTCTTTCCCAGGGAAAATGGAAAAAGGATGTGCCCAGGGGCCCCTGGCCCTGGGCTGGGCCTCACTACAAAAAATCCTTATATCGAAGGATGGACCCCACACCGAAGTTGTCTCCACCTCAAACTTGTGCTGCCCTGATAGACCCAAGGTAGCCCTACAAACTGACATCAGGAACCTGGACTGCTGAGTTTTCTTTCCCAGGGAAAATGGAAAAAGGATGTGCCCAGGGGCCCCTGGCCCTGGCTGCAAAAAATCCTTATATCGAAGGATGGACCCCACACCGATGTTGTCCCCACCTCAAACTTGTGCTGCCCTGATAGACCCAAGGGAGCCCTACAAACTGACATCAGGAACCTGGACTGCTGAGTTTTCTTTCCCAGGTAAAATGGCCAAAGGTTGTGCCCAGGGGCCCCTGGCCCTGACTGCAAAAAATCCTTATATCGAAGGATGGACCCCACACTGAAGTTGTCCCCACCTCAAACTTGTGCTGCCCTGATAGACCCAAGGGAGCCCTACAAACTGACATCAGGAACCTGGACTGCTGAGTTTTCTTTCCCAGGGAAAATGGAAAAAGGATGTGCCCAGGGGCCCCTGGCCCTGACTGCAAAAAATCCTTATATCGAAGGATGGACCCCACACCGATGTTGTCCCCACCTCAAACTTTTGCTGCCCTGTTAGACCCAAGGGAACCCTACAAACTGACATCAGGAACCTGGACTGCTGAGTTTTCTTTCCCAGGGAAAATGGAAAAAGGATGTGCCCAGGGGCCCCTGGCCCTGGGCTGGGCCTCACTACAAAAAATCCTTATATCGAAGGATGGACCCCACACCGAAGTTGTCTCCACCTCAAACTTGTGCTGCCCTGATAGACCCAAGGGAGCCCTACAAACTGACATCAGGAACCTGGACTGCTGAGTTTTCTTTCCCAGGGAAAATGGAAAAAGGATGTGCCCAGGGGCCCCTGGCCCTGACTGCAAAATATCCTTATATCGAAGGATGGACCCCACACCGAAGTTGTCCCCACCTCAAACTTGTGCTGCCCTGATAGACCCAAGGGAGCTCTACAAACTGACATCAGGAACCTGGACTGCTGAGTTTTCTTTCCCAGGGAAAATGGAAAAAGGATGTGCCCAGGGGCCCCTGGCCCTGGGCCCCTGGCCCTGACTGCAAAAAATCCTTATATCGAAGGATGGACCCCACACCGAAGTTGTCCCCACCTCAAACTTGTGCTGCCCTGATAGACCCAAGGGAGCCCTACAAACTGACATCAGGAACCTGGACTGCTGAGTTTTCTTTCCCAGGGAAAAAGGAAAAAGGATGTGCCCAGTGTCCCCTGGCCCTGGGCTGGGCCTCTCTGCAAAGAATCCTTATATCGAAGGATGGACCCCACACCAAAGATGTCCCCACCTCAAACTTGTGCTGCCCTGATAGACCCAAGGGAGCCCTACAAACTGACATCAGGAACCTGGACTGCTGAGTTTTCTTTCCCAGGGAAAATGGAAAAAGGTTGTGCCCAGGGGCCCCTGGCCCTGACTGCAAAATATCCTTATATCGAAGGATGGACCCCACACCGAAGTTGTCCCCACCTCAAACTTGTGCTGCCCTGATAGACCCAAGGGAGCCCTACAAACTGACATCAGGAACCTGGACTGCTGAGTTTTCTTTCCCAGGGAAAATGGAAAAAGGATGTGCCCAGGGGCCCCTGGCCCTGGGCCCCTGGCCCTGACTTCAAAAAATCCTTATATCGAAGGATGGACCCCACACCGAAGTTGTCCCCACCTCAAACTTGTGCTGCCCTGATAGACCCAAGGGAGCCCTACAAACTGACATCAGGAACCTGGACTGCTGAGTTTTCTTTCCCAGGGAAAAAGGAAAAAGGATGTGCCCAGTGTCCCCTGGCCCTGGGCTGGGCCTCTCTGCAAAGAATCCTTATATCGAAGGATGGACCCCACACCAAAGATGTCCCCACCTCAAACTTGTGCTGCCCTGATAGACCCAAGGGAGCCCTACAAACTGACATCAGGAACCTGGACTGCTGAGTTTTCTTTCCCAGGGAAAATGGAAAAAGGATGTGCCCAAGGGCCCCTGGCCCAGACTGCAAAATATCCTTATATCGAAGGATGGACCCCACACCGAAGTTGTCCCCACCTCAAACTTGTGCTGCCCTGATAGACCCAAGGGAGTCCTACAAACTGACATCAGGAACCTGGACTGCTGAGTTTTCTTTCCCAGGGAAAATGGAAAAAGGATGTGCCCAGGGGCCCCTGGCCCTGACTGCAAAAAATCCTTATATCGAAGGATGGACCCCACACCGAAGTTGTCCCCACCTCAAACTTGTGCTGCCCTGTTAGACCCAAGGGAACCCTACAAACTGACATCAGGAACCTGGACTGCTGAGTTTTCTTTCCCAGGGAAAATGGAAAAAGGGTGTGCCCAGGGGCCCCTGGCCCTGGGCTGGGCCTCACTACAAAAAATCCTTATATCGAAGGATGGACCCCACACCGAAGTTGTCCCCACCTCAAACTTGTGCTGCCCTGATAGACCCCAGGGAGCCCTACAAACTGACATCAGGAACCTGGACTGCTGAGTTTTCTTTCCCAGGGAAAATGGAAAAAGGATGTGCCCAGTGTCCCCTGGCCCTGGGCTGGGCCTCTCTGCAAAGAATCCTTATATCGAAGGATGGACCCCACACCAAAGATGTCCCCACCTCAAACTTGTGCTGCCCTGATAGACCCAAGGGAGCCCTACAAACTGACATCAGGAACCTGGACTGCTGAGTTTTCTTTCCCAGGGAAAATGGAAAAAGGTTGTGCCCAGGGGCCACTGGCCCTGACTGCAAAAAAAGCTTATATCGAAGGATGGACCCCACACCGAAGTTGTCCCCACCTCAAACTTGTGCTGCCCTGATACACCCAAGGGAGCCCTACAAACTGACATCAGGAACCTGGACTGCTGAGTTTTCTTTCCCAGGGAAAATGGAAAAAGGATGTGCCCAGGGGCCCCTGGCCCTGGGCTGGGGCCTCACTACAAAAAATCCTTATATCGAAGGATGGACCCCACACCGAAATTGTCTCCACCTCAAACTTGTGCTGCCCTGATAGACCCAAGGGAGCCCTACAAACTGACATCAGGAACCTGGACTGCTTTGTTTTCTTTCCCAGGTAAAATGGCCAAAGGTTGTGCCCAGGGGCCCCTGGCCCTGACTGCAAAAAATCCTTATATCGAAGGATGGACCCCACACTGAAGTTGTCCCCACATCAAACTTGTGCTGCCCTGATACACCCAAGGGAGCCCTACAAACTGACATCAGGAACCTGGACTGCTGAGTTTTCTTTCCCAGGGAAAATGGAAAACGGATGTGCCCAGGGGCCCCTGGCCCTGGGCTGGGGACTCACTGCAAAAAATCCTTATATCGAAGGATGGACCCCACAGCGAAGTGTTCCGCTTCTAAAATTTGTGCTGCCCTGATAGACCCAAGGGAGCCCTACAAACTGACATCAGGAACCTGGACTGCTGAGTTTTCTTTCCCAGGGAAAATGGAAAAAGGATGTGCCCAGGGGCCCCTGGCCCTGACTGCAAAATATCCTTATATCGAAGGATGGACCCCACACCGAAGTTGTCCCCACCTCAAACTTGTGCTGCCCTGATAGACCCAAGGGAGCCCTACAAACTGACATCAGGAACCTGGACTGCTGAGTTTTCTTTCCCAGGGAAAATGGAAAAAGGATGTGCCCAGGGGCCCCTGGCCCTGGGCCCCTGGCCCTGACTGCAAAAAATCCTTATATCGAAGGATGGACCCCACACCGAAGTGTTCCGCTTCTAAAATTTGTGCTGCCCTGATAGACCCAAGGGAGCCCTACAAACTGACATCAGGAACCTGGACTGCTGAGTTTTCTTTCCCAGGGAAAATGGAAAAAGGATGTGCCCAGGGGCCCCTGGCCCTGACTGCAAAAAATCCTTATATCGAAGGATGGACCCCACACTGAAGTTGTCCCCACCTCAAACTTGTGCTGCCCTAATAGACCTAAGGGAGCCCTACAAACTGACATCAGGAACCTGGACTGCTGAGTTTTCTTTCCCAGGGAAAATGGAAAAAGGATGTGCCCAGGGGCCCCTGGCCCTGGGCTGGGCCTCACTACAAAAAATCCTTATATCGAAGGATGGACCCCACACCGAAGTTGTCTCCACCTCAAACTTGTGCTGCCCTGATAGACCCAAGGTAGCCCTACAAACTGACATCAGGAACCTGGACTGCTGAGTTTTCTTTCCCAGGGAAAATGGAAAAAGGATGTGCCCAGGGGCCCCTGGCCCTGACTGCAAAATATCCTTATATCGAAGGATGGACCCCACACCGAAGTTGTCCCCACCTCAAACTTGTGCTGCCCTGATAGACCCAAGGGAGCCCTACAAACTGACATCAGGAACCTGGACTGCTGAGTTTTCTTTCCCAGGGAAAATGGAAAAAGGATGTGCCCAGGGGCCCCTGGCCCTGACTGCAAAAAATCTTATATCGAAGGATGGACCCCACACCGATGTTGTCCCCACCTCAAACTTGTGCTGCCCTGATAGACCCAAGGGAACCCTAAAAACTGACATCAGGAACCTGGACTGCTGAGTTTTCTTTCCCAGGGAAAATGGAAAAAGGATGTGCCCAGGGGCCCCTGGCCCTGACTGCAAAAAATCCTTATATCGAAGGATGGACCCCACACCGATGTTGTCCCCACCTCAAACTTGTGCTGCCCTGATAGACCCAAGGGAACCCTACAAACTGACATCAGGAACCTGGACTGCTGAGTTTTCTTTCCCAGGGAAAATGGAAAAAGGATGTGCCAGGGGCCCCTGGCCCTGGGCTGGGCCTCACTACAAAAAATCCTTATATCGAAGGATGGACCCCACACCGAAGTTGTCTCCACCTCAAACTTGTGCTGCCCTGATAGACCCAAGGTAGCCCTACAAACTGACATCAGGAACCTGGACTGCTGAGTTTTCTTTCCCAGGGAAAATGGAAAAAGGATGTGCCCAGGGGCCCCTGGCCCTGACTGCAAAATATCCTTATATCGAAGGATGGACCCCACACCGAAGTTGTCCCCACCTCAAACTTGTGCTGCCCTGATAGACCCAAGGGAGCCCTACAAACTGACATCAGGAACCTGGACTGCTGAGTTTTCTTTCCCAGGGAAAATGGAAAAAGGATGTGCCCAGGGGCCCCTGGCCCTGACTGCAAAAATCCTTATATCGAAGGATGGACCCCACACCGATGTTGTCCCCACCTCAAACTTGTGCTGCCCTGATAGACCCAAGGGAGCCCTACAAACTGACATCAGGAACCTGGACTGCTGAGTTTTCTTTCCCAGGTAAAATGGCCAAAGGTTGTGCCCAGGGGCCCCTGGCCCTGACTGCAAAAAATCCTTATATCGAAGGATGGACCCCACACTGAAGTTGTCCCCACCTCAAACTTGTGCTGCCCTGATAGACCCAAGGGAGCCCTACAAACTGACATCAGGAACCTGGACTGCTGAGTTTTCTTTCCCAGGGAAAATGGAAAAAGGATGTGCCCAGGGGCCCCTGGCCCTGACTGCAAAAAATCCTTATATCGAAGGATGGACCCCACACCGATGTTGTCCCCACCTCAAACTTGTGCTGCCCTGTTAGACCCAAGGGAACCCTACAAACTGACATCAGGAACCTGGACTACTGAGTTTTCTTTCCCAGGGAAAATGGAAAAAGGATGTGCCCAGGGGCCCCTGGCCCTGGGCTGGGCCTCACTACAAAAAATCCTTATATAGAAGGATGGACCCCACACCGAAGTTGTCTCCACCTCAAACTTGTGCTGCCCTGATAGACCCAAGGGAGCCCTACAAACTGACATCAGGAACCTGGACTGCTGAGTTTTCTTTCCCAGGGAAAATGGAAAAAGGATGTGCCCAGGGGCCCCTGGCCCTGACTGCAAAAAATCCTTATATCGAAGGATGGACCCCACACCGATGTTGTCCCCACCTCAAACTTGTGCTGCCCTGATAGACCCAAGGGAACCCTACAAACTGACATCAGGAACCTGGACTGCTGAGTTTTCTTTCCCAGGGAAAATGGAAAAAGGATGTGCCCAGGGGCCCCTGGCCCTGGGCTGGGCCTCACTACAAAAAATCCTTATATCGAAGGATGGACCCCACACCGAAGTTGTCCCCACCTCAAACTTGTGCTGCCCTGATAGACCCAAGGGAGCCCTACAAACTGACATCAGGAACCTGGACTGCTGAGTTTTCTTTCCCAGGGAAAATGGAAAAAGGATGTGCCCAGGGGCCCCTGGCCCTGGGCCCCTGGCCCTGACTGCAAAAAATCCTTATATCGAAGGATGGACCCCACACCGAAGTTGTCCCCACCTCAAACTTGTGCTGCCCTGATAGACCCAAGGGAGCCCTACAAACTGACATCAGGAACCTGGACTGCTGAGTTTTCTTTCCCAGGGAAAAAGGAAAAAGGATGTGCCCAGTGTCCCCTGGCCCTGGGCTGGGCCTCTCTGCAAAGAATCCTTATATCGAAGGATGGACCCCACACCAAAGATGTCCCCACCTCAAACTTGTGCTGCCCTGATAGACCCAAGGGAGCCCTACAAACTGACATCAGGAACCTGGACTGCTGAGTTTTCTTTCCCAGGGAAAATGGAAAAAGGTTGTGCCCAGGGGCCCCTGGCCCTGACTGCAAAATATCCTTATATCGAAGGATGGACCCCACACCGAAGTTGTCCCCACCTCAAACTTGTGCTGCCCTGATAGACCCAAGGGAGCCCTACAAACTGACATCAGGAACCTGGACTGCTGAGTTTTCTTTCCCAGGGAAAATGGAAAAAGGATGTGCCCAGGGGCCCCTGGCCCTGGGCCCCTGGCCCTGACTTCAAAAAATCCTTATATCGAAGGATGGACCCCACACCGAAGTTGTCCCCACCTCAAACTTGTGCTGCCCTGATAGACCCAAGGGAGCCCTACAAACTGACATCAGGAACCTGGACTGCTGAGTTTTCTTTCCCAGGGAAAAAGGAAAAAGGATGTGCCCAGTGTCCCCTGGCCCTGGGCTGGGCCTCTCTGCAAAGAATCCTTATATCGAAGGATGGACCCCACACCAAAGATGTCCCCACCTCAAACTTGTGCTGCCCTGATAGACCCAAGGGAGCCCTACAAACTGACATCAGGAACCTGGACTGCTGAGTTTTCTTTCCCAGGGAAAATGGAAAAAGGATGTGCCCAAGGGCCCCTGGCCCAGACTGCAAAATATCCTTATATCGAAGGATGGACCCCACACCGAAGTTGTCCCCACCTCAAACTTGTGCTGCCCTGATAGACCCAAGGGAGTCCTACAAACTGACATCAGGAACCTGGACTGCTGAGTTTTCTTTCCCAGGGAAAATGGAAAAAGGATGTGCCCAGGGGCCCCTGGCCCTGGGCCCCTGGCCCTGACTGCAAAAAATCCTTATATCGAAGGATGGACCCCACACCGAAGTTGTCCCCACCTCAAACTTGTGCTGCCCTGATAGACCCAAGGGAGCCCTACAAACTGACATCAGGAACCTGGACTGCTGAGTTTTCTTTCCCAGGGAAAATGGAAAAAGGATGTGCCCAGTGTCCCCTGGCCCTGGGCTGGGCCTCTCTGCAAAGAATCCTTATATCGAAGGATGGACCCCACACCGAAATTGTCCCCACCTCAAACTTGTGCTGCCCTGATAGACCCAAGGGAGCCCTACAAACTGACATCAGGAACCTGGACTGCTGAGTTTTCTTTCCCAGGGAAAATGGAAAAAGGATGTGCCCAGGGGCCCCTGGCCCTGACTGCAAAAAAACCTTATATTGAAGGATGGACCCCACACCGATGTTGTCCCCACCTCAAATTTGTCCTACACTGATAGACCCAAGGGAGCCCTACAAACTGACATCAGGAACCTGGACTTCTTTGTTTTCTTTCCCAGGTGAAATGGCCAAAGGTTGTGCCCAGGGGCCCCTGGCCCTGACTGCAAAAAATCCTTATATCGAAGGATGGACCCCACACCGAAGTTGTCCCCACCTCAAACTTGTGCTGCCCTGATAGACCCAAGGGAGCCCTACAAACTGACATCAGGAACCTGGACTGCTGAGTTTTCTTTCCCAGGGAAAATGGAAAACGGATGTGCCCTGGGGCCCCTGGCCCTGGGCTGGGGACTCACTGCAAAAAATCCTTATATCGAAGGATGGACCCCACAGCGAAGTGTTCCGCTTCTAAAATTTGTGCTGCCCTGATAGACCCAAGGGAGCCCTACAAACTGACATCAGGAACCTGGACTACTGAGTTTTCTTTCCCAGGGAAAATGGAAAAAGGATGTGCCCAGGGGCCCCTGGCCCTGACTGCAAAATATCCTTATATCGAAGGATGGACCCCACACCGAAGTTGTCCCCACCTCAAACTTGTGCTGCCCTGATAGACCCAAGGGAGCCCTACAAACTGACTTCAGGAACCTGGACTGCTGAGTTTTCTTTCCCAGGGAAAATGGAAAAAGGATTTGCACAGGGGCCCCTGGCCCTGGGCTGGGCCCTGACTTCAAAAAATCCTTATATCGAAGGATGGACCCCACACCGAAGTTGTCTCCACCTCAAACTTGTGCTGCCCTGATAGACCCAAGGTAGCCCTACAAACTGACATCAGGAACCTGGACTGCTGAGTTTTCTTTCCCAGGGAAAATGGAAAAAGGATGTGCCCAGGGGCCCCTGGCCCTGACTGCAAAATATCCTTATATCGAAGGATGGACCCCACACCGAAGTTGTCCCCACCTCAAACTTGTGCTGCCCTGATAGACCCAAGGGAGCCCTACAAACTGACATCAGGAACCTGGACTGCTGAGTTTTCTTTCCCAGGGAAAATGGAAAAAGGATGTGCCCAGGGGCCCCTGGCCCTGGGCCCCTGGCCCTGACTGCAAAAAATCCTTATATCGAAGGATGGACCCCACACCGAAGTTGTCCCCACCTCAAACTTGTGCTGCCCTGATAGACCCAAGGGAGCCCTACAAACTGACATCAGGAACCTGGACTGCTGAGTTTTCTTTCCCAGGGAAAATGGAAAAAGGATGTGCCCAGTGTCCCCTGGCCCTGGGCTGGGCCTCTCTGCAAAGAATCCTTATATCGAAGGATGGACCCCACACCAAAGATGTCCCCACCTCAAACTTGTGCTGCCCTGATAGACCCAAGGGAGCCCTACAAACTGACATCTGGAACCTGGACTGCTGAGTTTTCTTTCCCAGGGAAAATGGAAAAAGGATGTGCCCAGGGGCCCTTGCCCTGACTGCAAAAATCCTTATATCGAAGGATGGAGCCCACACCGAAGTTGTCCCCACCTCAAACTTGTGCTGCCCTGATAGACCTAAGGGAGCCCTACAAACTGACATCAGGAACCTGGACTGCTGAGTTTTCTTTCCCAGGGAAAATGGAAAAAGGATGTGCCCAGGGGCCCCTGGCCCTGACTGCAAAAAATCCTTATATCGAAGGATGGACCCCACACCGAAGTTGTCTCCACCTCAAACTTGTGCTGCCCTGTTAGACCCAAGGGAACCCTACAAACTGACATCAGGAACCTGGACTGCTGAGTTTTCTTTCCCAGGGAAAATGGAAAAAGGATGTGCCCAGGGGCCCCTGGCCCTGGGCTGGGCCTCACTACAAAAAATCCTTATATCGAAGGATGGACCCCACACCGAAGTTGTCTCCACCTCAAACTTGTGCTGCCCTGATAGACCCAAGGTAGCCCTACAAACTGACATCAGGAACCTGGACTGCTGAGTTTTCTTTCCCAGGGAAAATGGAAAAAGGATGTGCCCAGGGGCCCCTGGCCCTGACTGCAAAATATCCTTATATCGAAGGATGGACCCCACACCGAAGTTGTCCCCACCTCAAACTTGTGCTGCCCTGATAGACCCAAGGGAGCCCTACAAACTGACATCAGGAACCTGGACTGCTGAGTTTTCTTTCCCAGGGAAAATGGAAAAAGGATGTGCCCAGGGGCCCCTGGCCCTGGGCCCCTGGCCCTGACTGCAAAAAATCCTTATATCGAAGGATGGACCCCACACCGAAGTTGTCCCCACCTCAAACTTGTGCTGCCCTGATAGACCCAAGGGAGCCCTACAAACTGACATCAGGAACCTGGACTGCTGAGTTTTCTTTCCCAGGGAAAATGGAAAAAGGATGTGCCCAGTGTCCCCTGGCCCTGGGCTGGGGCTCTCTGCAAAGAATCCTTATATCGAAGGATGGACCCCACACCAAAGATGTCCCCACCTCAAACTTGTGCTGCCCTGATAGACCCAAGGGAGCCCTACAAACTGACATCAGGAACCTGGACTGCTGAGTTTTCTTTCCCAGGGAAAATGGAAAAAGGTTGTGCCCAGGGGCCACTGGCCCTGACTGCAAAAAAAGCTTATATCGAAGGATGGACCCCACACCGAAGTTGTCCCCACCTCAAACTTGTGCTGCCCTGATAGACCCAAGGGAGCCCTACAAACTGACATCAGGAACCTGGACTGCTGAGTTTTCTTTCCCAGGGAAAATGGAAAAAGGATGTGCCCAGGGGCCCCTGGCCCTGGGCTGGGGCCTCACTTCAAAAAATCCTTATATCGAAGGATGGACCCCACACCGAAATTGTCTCCACCTCAAACTTGTGCTGCCCTGATAGACCCAAGGGAACCCTACAAACTGACATCAGGAACCTGGACTGCTGAGTTTTCTTTCCCAGGGAAAATGGAAAAAGGGTGTGCCCAGGGGCCCCTGGCCCTGACTGCAAAAAATCCTTATATCGAAGGATGGACCCCACACTGAAGTTGTCCCCACCTCAAACTTGTGCTGCCCTGATAGACCCAAGGGAGCCCTACAAACTGACATCAGGAACCTGGACTGCTGAGTTTTCTTTCCCAGGGAAAATGGAAAAAGGATGTGCCCAGGGGCACCTGGCCCTGGGCTGGGGCCTCACTTCAAAAAATCCTTATATCGAAGGATGGAGCCCACACCGAAGTTGTCCCCACCTCAAACTTGTGCTACCCTGATAGACCGAAGGGAGCTCTACAAACTGACATCAGGAACCTGGACTGCTGAGTTTTCTTTCCCAGGGAAAATGGAAAAAGGATGTGCCCAGGGGCCCCTGGCCCTGACTGCAAAAAATCCTTATATCGAAGGATGGACCCCACACCGAAGTTGTCCCCACCTCAAACTTGTGCTGCCCTGATAGACCCAAGGGAGCCCTACAAACTGATATCAGGAACCTGGACTGCTGAGTTTTCTTTCCCAGGGAAAATGGAAAACGGATGTGCCCAGGGGCCCCTGGCCCTGGGCTGGGGACTCACTGCAAAAAATCCTTATATCGAAGGATGGACCCCACAGTGAAGTGTTCCGCTTCTAAAATTTGTGCTGCCCTGATAGACCCAAGGGAGCCCTACAAACTGACATCAGGAACCTGGACTGCTGAGTTTTCTTTCCCAGGGAAAATGGAAAAAGGATGTGCCCAGGGGCCCCTGGCCCTGACTGCAAAATATCCTTATATCGAAGGATGGACCCCACACCGAAGTTGTCCCCACCTCAAACTTGTGCTGCCCTGATAGACCCAAGGGAGCCCTACAAACTGACATCAGGAACCTGGACTGCTGAGTTTTCTTTCCCAGGGAAAATGGAAAAAGGATGTGCACAGGGGCCCCTGGCCCTGGGCTGGGCCTCACTACAAAAAATCCTTATATCGAAGGATGGAGCCCACACCGAAGTTGTCTCCACCTCAAACTTGTGCTGCCCTGATAGACCCAAGGTAGCCCTACAAACTGACATCAGGAACCTGGACTGCTGAGTTTTCTTTCCCAGGGAAAATGGAAAAAGGATGTGCCCAGGGGCCCCTGGCCCTGACTGCAAAATATCCTTATATCGAAGGATGGACCCCACACCGAAGTTGTCCCCACCTCAAACTTGTGCTGCCCTGATAGACCCAAGGGAGCCCTACAAACTGACATCAGGAACCTGGACTGCTGAGTTTTCTTTCCCAGGGAAAATGGAAAAAGGATGTGCCCAGGGGCCCCTGGCCCTGGGCCCCTGGCCCTGACGGCAAAAAATCCTTATATCGAAGGATGGACCCCACACCGAAGTTGTCCCCACCTCAAACTTGTGCTGCCCTGATAGACCCAAGGGAGCCCTACAAACTGACATCAGGAACCTGGACTGCTGAGTTTTCTTTCCCAGGGAAAATGGAAAAAGGATGTGCCCAGTGTCCCCTGGCCCTGGGCTGGGCATCTCTGCAAAGAATCCTTATATCGAAGGATGGACCCCACACCAAAGATGTCCCCACCTCAAACTTGTGCTGCCCTGATAGACCCAAGGGAGCCCTACAAACTGACATCAGGAACCTGGACTGCTGAGTTTTCTTTCCCAGGGAAAATGGAAAAAGGATGTGCCCAGGGGGCCCTTGCCCTGACTGCAAAAAATCCTTATATCGAAGGATGGAGCCCACACCGAAGTTGTCCCCACCTCAAACTTGTGCTGCCCTGATAGACCTAAGGGAGCCCTACAAACTGACATCAGGAACCTGGACTGCTGAGTTTTCTTTCCCAGGGAAAATGGAAAAAGGATGTGCCCAGGGGCCCCTGGCCCTGACTGCAAAAAATCCTTATATCGAAGGATGGACCCCACAGCGAAGTTGTCTCCACCTCAAATTTGTGCTGCCCTGTTAGACCCAAGGGAACCCTACAAACTGACATCAGGAACCTGGACTGCTGAGTTTTCTTTCCCAGGGAAAATGGAAAAAGGATGTGCCCAGGGGCCCCTGGCCCTGACTGCAAAATATCCTTATATCGAAGGATGGACCCCACACCGAAGTTGTCCCCACCTCAAACTTGTGCTGCCCTGATAGACCCAAGGGAGCCCTACAAACTGACATCAGGAACCTGGACTGCTGAGTTTTCTTTCCCAGGGAAAATGGAAAAAGGGTGTGCCCAGGGGCCCCTGGCCCTGACTGCAAAAAATCCTTATATCGAAGGATGGACCCCACACTGAAGTTGTCCCCACCTCAAACTTGTGCTGCCCTGATAGACCCAAGGGAGCCCTACAAACTGACATCAGGAACCTGGACTGCTGAGTTTTCTTTCCCAGGGAAAATGGAAAAAGGATGTGCCCAGGGGCCCCTGGCCCTGGGCTGGGGCCTCACTTCAAAAAATCCTTATATCGAAGGATGGACCCCACACCGAAGTTGTCCCCACCTCAAACTTGTGCTACCCTGATAGACCGAAGGGAGCTCTACAAACTGACATCAGGAACCTGGACTGCTGAGTTTTCTTTCCCAGGGAAAATGGAAAAAGGATGTGCCCAGGGGCCCCTGGCCCTGACTGCAAAAAATCCTTATATCGAAGGATGGAACCCACACCGAAGTTGTCCCCACCTCAAACTTGTGCTGCCCTGATAGACCCAAGGGAGCCCTACAAACTGACATCAGGAACCTGGACTGCTGAGTTTTCTTTCCCAGGGAAAATGGAAAAAGGATTGTGCCCAGGGGCCCCTGGCCCTGGGCTGGGGCCTCACTACAAAAAATCCTTATATCGAAGGATGGACCCCACACCGAAATTGTCCCCACCTCAAACTTGTGCTGCCCTGATAGACCCAAGGGAGCCCTACAAACTGACATCAGGAACCTGGACTGCTGAGTTTTCTTTCCCAGGGAAAATGGAAAAAGGATGTGCCCAGGGGCCCCTGGCCCCGACTGCAAAAAATCCTTATATCGAAGGATGGACCCCACACCAAATTTGTCCCCACCTCAAACTTGTGCTGCTCTGATAGACCCAAGGGAGCCCTACAAACTGACATCAGGAACCTGGACTGCTGAGTTTTCTTTCCCAGGGAAAATGGCCAAAGGTTGTGCCCAGGGGCCCCTAGCCCTGACTGCAAAAAATCCTTATATCGAAGGATGGTCCCCACACCGAAGTTGTCCCCACCTCAAACCTCTGCTGCCCTGATACACCCAAGGGAGCCCTACAAACTGACATCAGGAACCTGGACTGCTGAGTTTTCTTTCCCAGGGAAAATGGAAAAAGGATGTGCCCAGGGGCCCCTGGCCCTGGGCTGGGGCCTCACGGCAAAAAATCCTTATATCAAAGGATGGACCCCACAGCGAAGTGTTCCGCTTCTAAAATTTGTGCTGCCCTGATAGACCCAAGGGAGCCCTACAAACTGACATCAGGAACCTGGACTGCTGAGTTTTCTTTCCCAGGGAAAATGGAAAAAGGATGTGCCCAGGGGCCCCTGGCCCTGACTGCAAAATATCCTTATATCGAAGGATGGACCCCACACCGAAGTTGTCCCCACCTCAAACTTGTGCTGCCCTGATAGACCCAAGGGAGCCCTACAAACTGACATCAGGAACCTGGACTGCTGAGTTTTCTTTCCCAGGGAAAATGGAAAAAGGATGTGCCCAGGGGCCCCTGGCCCCGAATGTAAAAATCCTTATATCGAAGGATGGACCCCACACCGAATTTGTCCCCACCTCAAACTTTTGCTGCCTTGATAGACCCAAGGGAGCCCTACAAACTGACATCAGGAACCTGGACTGCTGAGTTTTCTTTCCCAGGGAAAATGGCCAAAGGTTGTGCCCAGGGGCCCCTAGCCCTGACTGCAATAAATCCTTATATCGAAGGATGGTCCCCACACCGAAGTTGTCCCCACCTCAAACCTCTGCTACCCTGATACACCCAAGGGAGCCCTACAAACTGACATCAGGAACCTGGACTGCTGAGTTTTCTTTCCCAGGGAAAATGGAAAAAGGATGTGCCCAGGGGCCCCTGGCCCTGGGCCCCTGGCCCTGACTGCAAAAAATCCTTATATCGAAGGATGGAGCCCACACCGAAGTTGTCCCCACATCAAACTTGTGCTGCCCTGATAGACCCAAGGGAGCCCTACAAACTGACATCAGGAACCTGGACTGCTGAGTTTTCTTTCCCAGGGAAAATGGAAAAAGGATGTGCCCAGTGTCCCCTGGCCCTCGGCTGGGCCTCTCTGCAAAGAATCCTTATATCGAAGGATGGACCCCACACCAAAGATGTCCCCACCTCAAACTTGTGCTGCCCTGATAGACCCAAGGGAGCCCTACAAACTGACATCAGGAACCTGGACTGCTGAGTTTTCTTTCCCAGGGAAAATGGAAAAAGGATGTGCCCAGGGGCCAATGGCCCTGACTGCAAAAAAACCTTATATCGAAGGATGGACCCCACACCGAAATTGTCTCCACCTCAAACTTGTGCTGCCCTGATAGACCCAAGGGAGCCCTACAAACTGACATCAGGAACCTGGACTGCTGAGTTTTCTTTCCCAGGTAAAATGGCCAAAGGTTGTGCCCAGGGGCCCCTGGCCCTGACTGCAAAAAATCCTTATATCGAAGGATGGACCCCACACTGAAGTTGTCCCCACCTCAAACTTGTGCTGCCCTAATAGACCTAAGGGAGCCCTACAAACTGACATCAGGAACCTGGACTGCTGAGTTTTCTTTCCCAGGGAAAATGGAAAAAGGATGTGCCCAGGGGCCCCTGGCCCTGACTGCAAAAAATCCTTATATCGAAGGATGGACCCCACACCGATGTTGTCCCCACCTCAAACTTGTGCTGCCCTGTTAGACCCAAGGGAACCCTACAAACTGACATCAGGAACCTGGACTGCTGAGTTTTCTTTCCCAGGGAAAATGGAAAAAGGATGTGCCCAGGGGCCCCTGGCCCTGGGCTGGGCCTCACTACAAAAAATCCTTATATCGAAGGATGGACCCCACACCGAAGTTGTCTCCACCTCAAACTTGTGCTGCCCTGATAGACCCAAGGTAGCCCTACAAACTGACATCAGGAACCTGGACTGCTGAGTTTTCTTTCCCAGGGAAAATGGAAAAAGGATGTGCCCAGGGGCCCCTGGCCCTGACTGCAAAATATCCTTATATCGAAGGATGGACCCCACACCGAAGTTGTCCCCACCTCAAACTTGTGCTGCCCTGATAGACCCAAGGGAGCCCTACAAACTGACATCAGGAACCTGGACTGCTGAGTTTTCTTTCCCAGGGAAAATGGAAAAAGGATGTGCCCAGGGGCCCCTGGCCCTGACTGCAAAAAATCCTTATATCGAAGGATGGACCCCACACCGATGTTGTCCCCACCTCAAACTTGTGCTGCCCTGATAGACCCAAGGGAACCCTACAAACTGACATCAGGAACCTGGACTGCTGAGTTTTCTTTCCCAGGGAAAATGGAAAAAGGTTGTGCCCAGGGGCCCCTGGCCCTGACTGCAAAAAATCCTTATATCGAAGGATGGACCCCACACCGATGTTGTCCCCACCTCAAACTTGTGCTGCCCTGATAGACCCAAGGGAACCCTACAAACTGATATCAGGAACCTGGACTGCTGAGTTTTCTTTCCCAGGGAAAATGGAAAAAGGATGTGCCAGGGGCCCCTGGCCCTGGGCTGGGCCTCACTACAAAAAATCCTTATATCGAAGGATGGACCCCACACCGAAGTTGTCTCCACCTCAAACTTGTGCTGCCCTGATAGACCCAAGGTAGCCCTACAAACTGACATCAGGAACCTGGACTGCTGAGTTTTCTTTCCCAGGGAAAATGGAAAAAGGATGTGCCCAGGGGCCCCTGGCCCTGACTGCAAAATATCCTTATATCGAAGGATGGACCCCACACCGAAGTTGTCCCCACCTCAAACTTGTGCTGCCCTGATAGACCCAAGGGAGCCCTACAAACTGACATCAGGAACCTGGACTGCTGAGTTTTCTTTCCCAGGGAAAATGGAAAAAGGATGTGCCCAGGGGCCCCTGGCCCTGACTGCAAAAAATCCTTATATCGAAGGATGGACCCCACACCGATGTTGTCCCCACCTCAAACTTGTGCTGCCCTGATAGACCCAAGGGAGCCCTACAAACTGACATCAGGAACCTGGACTGCTGAGTTTTCTTTCCCAGGTAAAATGGCCAAAGGTTGTGCCCAGGGGCCCCTGGCCCTGACTGCAAAAAATCCTTATATCGAAGGATGGACCCCACACTGAAGTTGTCCCCACCTCAAACTTGTGCTGCCCTGATAGACCCAAGGGAGCCCTACAAACTGACATCAGGAACCTGGACTGCTGAGTTTTCTTTCCCAGGGAAAATGGAAAAAGGATGTGCCCAGGGGCCCCTGGCCCTGACTGCAAAAAATCCTTATATCGAAGGATGGACCCCACACCGATGTTGTCCCCACCTCAAACTTGTGCTGCCCTGTTAGACCCAAGGGAACCCTACAAACTGACATCAGGAACCTGGACTACTGAGTTTTCTTTCCCAGGGAAAATGGAAAAAGGATGTGCCCAGGGGCCCCTGGCCCTGGGCTGGGCCTCACTACAAAAAATCCTTATATAGAAGGATAGACCCCACACCGAAGTTGTCTCCACCTCAAACTTGTGCTGCCCTGATAGACCCAAGGGAGCCCTACAAACTGACATCAGGAACCTGGACTGCTGAGTTTTCTTTCCCAGGGAAAATGGAAAAAGGATGTGCCCAGGGGCCCCTGGCCCTGACTGCAAAAAATCCTTATATCGAAGGATGGACCCCACACCGATGTTGTCCCCACCTCAAACTTGTGCTGCCCTGATAGACCCAAGGGAACCCTACAAACTGACATCAGGAACCTGGACTGCTGAGTTTTCTTTCCCAGGGAAAATGGAAAAAGGATGTGCCCAGGGGCCCCTGGCCCTGGGCTGGGCCTCACTACAAAAAATCCTTATATCGAAGGATGGACCCCACACCGAAGTTGTCTCCACCTCAAACTTGTGCTGCCCTGATAGACCCAAGGTAGCCCTACAAACTGACATCAGGAACCTGGACTGCTGAGTTTTCTTTCCCAGGGAAAATGGAAAAAGGATGTGCCCAGGGGCCCCTGGCCCTGACTGCAAAATATCCTTATATCGAAGGATGGACCCCACACCGAAGTTGTCCCCACCTCAAACTTGTGCTGCCCTGATAGACCCAAGGGAGCCCTACAAACTGACATCAGGAACCTGGACTGCTGAGTTTTCTTTCCCAGGGAAAATGGAAAAAGGATGTGCCCAGGGGCCCCTGGCCCTGACTGCAAAAAATCCTTATATCGAAGGATGGACCCCACACCGATGTTGTCCCCACCTCAAACTTGTGCTGCCCTGATAGACCCAAGGGAGCCCTACAAACTGACATCAGGAACCTGGACTGCTGAGTTTTCTTTCCCAGGTAAAATGGCCAAAGGTTGTGCCCAGGGGCCCCTGGCCCTGACTGCAAAAAATCCTTATATCGAAGGATGGACCCCACACTGAAGTTGTCCCCACCTCAAACTTGTGCTGCCCTGATAGACCCAAGGGAGCCCTACAAACTGACATCAGGAACCTGGACTGCTGAGTTTTCTTTCCCAGGGAAAATGGAAAAAGGATGTGCCCAGGGGCCCCTGGCCCTGACTGCAAAAAATCCTTATATCGAAGGATGGACCCCACACAGATGTTGTCCCCACCTCAAACTTGTGCTGCCCTGTTAGACCCAAGGGAACCCTACAAACTGACATCAGGAACCTGGACTACTGAGTTTTCTTTCCCAGGGAAAATGGAAAAAGGATGTGCCCAGGGGCCCCTGGCCCTGGGCTGAGCCTCACTACAAAAAATCCTTATATCGAAGGATGGACCCCACACCGAAGTTGTCTCCACCTCAAACTTGTGCTGCCCTGATAGACCCAAGGTAGCCCTACAAACTGACATCAGGAACCTGGACTGCTGAGTTTTCTTTCCCAGGGAAAATGGAAAAAGGATGTGCCCAGGGGCCCCTGGCCCTGACTGCAAAATATCCTTATATCGAAGGATGGACCCCACACCGAAGTTGTCCCCACCTCAAACTTGTGCTGCCCTGATAGACCCAAGGGAGCCCTACAAACTGACATCAGGAACCTGGACTGCTGAGTTTTCTTTCCCAGGGAAAATGGAAAAAGGATGTGCCCAGGGGCCCCTGGCCCTGGGCCCCTGGCCCTGACTGCAAAAAATCCTTATATCGAAGGATGGACCCCACACCGAAGTTGTCCCCACCTCAAACTTGTGCTGCCCTGATAGACCCAAGGGAGCCCTACAAACTGACATCAGGAACCTGGACTGCTGAGTTTTCTTTCCCAGGGAAAAAGGAAAAAGGATGTGCCCAGTGTCCCCTGGCCCTGGGCTGGGCCTCTCTGCAAAGAATCCTTATATCGAAGGATGGACCCCACACCAAAGATGTCCCCACCTCAAACTTGTGCTGCCCTGATAGACCCAAGGGAGCCCTACAAACTGACATCAGGAACCTGGACTGCTGAGTTTTCTTTCCCAGGGAAAATGGAAAAAGGTTGTGCCCAGGGGCCCCTGGCCCTGACTGCAAAATATCCTTATATCGAAGGATGGACCCCACACCGAAGTTGTCCCCACCTCAAACTTGTGCTGCCCTGATAGACCCAAGGGAGCCCTACAAACTGACATCAGGAACCTGGACTGCTGAGTTTTCTTTCCCAGGGAAAATGGAAAAAGGATGTGCCCAGGGGCCCCTGGCCCTGGGCCCCTGGCCCTGACTTCAAAAAATCCTTATATCGAAGGATGGACCCCACACCGAAGTTGTCCCCACCTCAAACTTGTGCTGCCCTGATAGACCCAAGGGAGCCCTACAAACTGACATCAGGAACCTGGACTGCTGAGTTTTCTTTCCCAGGGAAAAAGGAAAAAGGATGTGCCCAGTGTCCCCTGGCCCTGGGCTGGGCCTCTCTGCAAAGAATCCTTATATCGAAGGATGGACCCCACACCAAAGATGTCCCCACCTCAAACTTGTGCTGCCCTGATAGACCCAAGGGAGCCCTACAAACTGACATCAGGAACCTGGACTGCTGAGTTTTCTTTCCCAGGGAAAATGGAAAAAGGATGTGCCCAAGGGCCCCTGGCCCAGACTGCAAAATATCCTTATATCGAAGGATGGACCCCACACCGAAGTTGTCCCCACCTCAAACTTGTGCTGCCCTGATAGACCCAAGGGAGTCCTACAAACTGACATCAGGAACCTGGACTGCTGAGTTTTCTTTCCCAGGGAAAATGGAAAAAGGATGTGCCCAGGGGCCCCTGGCCCTGGGCCCCTGGCCCTGACTGCAAAAAATCCTTATATCGAAGGATGGACCCCACACCGAAGTTGTCCCCACCTCAAACTTGTGCTGCCCTGATAGACCCAAGGGAGCCCTACAAACTGACATCAGGAACCTGGACTGCTGAGTTTTCTTTCCCAGGGAAAATGGAAAAAGGATGTGCCCAGGGGCCCCTGGCCCTGACTGCAAAAAAACCTTATATTGAAGGATGGACCCCACACCGATGTTGTCCCCACCTCAAATTTGTGCTACACTGATAGACCCAAGGGAGCCCTACAAACTGACATCAGGAACCTGGACTGCTGAGTTTTCTTTCCCAGGGAAAATGGAAAAAGGATGTGCCCAGGGGCCCCTGGCCCTGACTGCAAAAAATCCTTATATCGAAGGATGGACCCCACACAGATGTTGTCCCCACCTCAAACTTGTGCTGCCCTGTTAGACCCAAGGGAACCCTACAAACTGACATCAGGAACCTGGACTACTGAGTTTTCTTTCCCAGGGAAAATGGAAAAAGGATGTGCCCAGGGGCCCCTGGCCCTGGGCTGAGCCTCACTACAAAAAATCCTTATATCGAAGGATGGACCCCACACCGAAGTTGTCTCCACCTCAAACTTGTGCTGCCCTGATAGACCCAAGGTAGCCCTACAAACTGACATCAGGAACCTGGACTGCTGAGTTTTCTTTCCCAGGGAAAATGGAAAAAGGATGTGCCCAGGGGCCCCTGGCCCTGACTGCAAAATATCCTTATATCGAAGGATGGACCCCACACCGAAGTTGTCCCCACCTCAAACTTGTGCTGCCCTGATAGACCCAAGGGAGCCCTACAAACTGACATCAGGAACCTGGACTGCTGAGTTTTCTTTCCCAGGGAAAATGGAAAAAGGATGTGCCCAGGGGCCCCTGGCCCTGGGCCCCTGGCCCTGACTGCAAAAAATCCTTATATCGAAGGATGGACCCCACACCGAAGTTGTCCCCACCTCAAACTTGTGCTGCCCTGATAGACCCAAGGGAGCCCTACAAACTGACATCAGGAACCTGGACTGCTGAGTTTTCTTTCCCAGGGAAAAAGGAAAAAGGATGTGCCCAGTGTCCCCTGGCCCTGGGCTGGGCCTCTCTGCAAAGAATCCTTATATCGAAGGATGGACCCCACACCGAAGTTGTCCCCACCTCAAACTTGTGCTGCCCTGATAGACCCAAGGGAGCCCTACAAACTGACATCAGGAACCTGGACTGCTGAGTTTTCTTTCCCAGGGAAAATGGAAAAAGGTTGTGCCCAGGGGCCCCTGGCCCTGACTGCAAAATATCCTTATATCGAAGGATGGACCCCACACCGAAGTTGTCCCCACCTCAAACTTGTGCTGCCCTGATAGACCCAAGGGAGCCCTACAAACTGACATCAGGAACCTGGACTGCTGAGTTTTCTTTCCCAGGGAAAATGGAAAAAGGATGTGCCCAGGGGCCCCTGGCCCTGGGCCCCTGGCCCTGACTTCAAAAAATCCTTATATCGAAGGATGGACCCCACACCGAAGTTGTCCCCACCTCAAACTTGTGCTGCCCTGATAGACCCAAGGGAGCCCTACAAACTGACATCAGGAACCTGGACTGCTGAGTTTTCTTTCCCAGGGAAAAAGGAAAAAGGATGTGCCCAGTGTCCCCTGGCCCTGGGCTGGGCCTCTCTGCAAAGAATCCTTATATCGAAGGATGGACCCCACACCAAAGATGTCCCCACCTCAAACTTGTGCTGCCCTGATAGACCCAAGGGAGCCCTACAAACTGACATCAGGAACCTGGACTGCTGAGTTTTCTTTCCCAGGGAAAATGGAAAAAGGATGTGCCCAGGGGCCCCTGGCCCTGACTGCAAAAAAACCTTATATTGAAGGATGGACCCCACACCGATGTTGTCCCCACCTCAAATTTGTGCTACACTGATAGACCCAAGGGAGCCCTACAAACTGACATCAGGAACCTGGACTGCTGAGTTTTCTTTCCCAGGGAAAATGGAAAAAGGATGTGCCCAGGGGCCCCTGGCCCTGACTGCAAAAAATCCTTATATCGAAGGATGGACCCCACACAGATGTTGTCCCCACCTCAAACTTGTGCTGCCCTGTTAGACCCAAGGGAACCCTACAAACTGACATCAGGAACCTGGACTACTGAGTTTTCTTTCCCAGGGAAAATGGAAAAAGGATGTGCCCAGGGGCCCCTGGCCCTGGGCTGAGCCTCACTACAAAAAATCCTTATATCGAAGGATGGACCCCACACCGAAGTTGTCTCCACCTCAAACTTGTGCTGCCCTGATAGACCCAAGGTAGCCCTACAAACTGACATCAGGAACCTGGACTGCTGAGTTTTCTTTCCCAGGGAAAATGGAAAAAGGATGTGCCCAGGGGCCCCTGGCCCTGACTGCAAAATATCCTTATATCGAAGGATGGACCCCACACCGAAGTTGTCCCCACCTCAAACTTGTGCTGCCCTGATAGACCCAAGGGAGCCCTACAAACTGACATCAGGAACCTGGACTGCTGAGTTTTCTTTCCCAGGGAAAATGGAAAAAGGATGTGCCCAGGGGCCCCTGGCCCTGGGCCCCTGGCCCTGACTGCAAAAAATCCTTATATCGAAGGATGGACCCCACACCGAAGTTGTCCCCACCTCAAACTTGTGCTGCCCTGATAGACCCAAGGGAGCCCTACAAACTGACATCAGGAACCTGGACTGCTGAGTTTTCTTTCCCAGGGAAAAAGGAAAAAGGATGTGCCCAGTGTCCCCTGGCCCTGGGCTGGGCCTCTCTGCAAAGAATCCTTATATCGAAGGATGGACCCCACACCAAAGATGTCCCCACCTCAAACTTGTGCTGCCCTGATAGACCCAAGGGAGCCCTACAAACTGACATCAGGAACCTGGACTGCTGAGTTTTCTTTCCCAGGGAAAATGGAAAAAGGTTGTGCCCAGGGGCCCCTGGCCCTGACTGCAAAATATCCTTATATCGAAGGATGGACCCCACACCGAAGTTGTCCCCACCTCAAACTTGTGCTGCCCTGATAGACCCAAGGGAGCCCTACAAACTGACATCAGGAACCTGGACTGCTGAGTTTTCTTTCCCAGGGAAAATGGAAAAAGGATGTGCCCAGGGGCCCCTGGCCCTGGGCCCCTGGCCCTGACTTCAAAAAATCCTTATATCGAAGGATGGACCCCACACCGAAGTTGTCCCCACCTCAAACTTGTGCTGCCCTGATAGACCCAAGGGAGCCCTACAAACTGACATCAGGAACCTGGACTGCTGAGTTTTCTTTCCCAGGGAAAAAGGAAAAAGGATGTGCCCAGTGTCCCCTGGCCCTGGGCTGGGCCTCTCTGCAAAGAATCCTTATATCGAAGGATGGACCCCACACCAAAGATGTCCCCACCTCAAACTTGTGCTGCCCTGATAGACCCAAGGGAGCCCTACAAACTGACATCAGGAACCTGGACTGCTGAGTTTTCTTTCCCAGGGAAAATGGAAAAAGGATGTGCCCAAGGGCCCCTGGCCCAGACTGCAAAATATCCTTATATCGAAGGATGGACCCCACACCGAAGTTGTCCCCACCTCAAACTTGTGCTGCCCTGATAGACCCAAGGGAGTCCTACAAACTGACATCAGGAACCTGGACTGCTGAGTTTTCTTTCCCAGGGAAAATGGAAAAAGGATGTGCCCAGGGGCCCCTGGCCCTGGGCCCCTGGCCCTGACTGCAAAAAATCCTTATATCGAAGGATGGACCCCACACCGAAGTTGTCCCCACCTCAAACTTGTGCTGCCCTGATAGACCCAAGGGAGCCCTACAAACTGACATCAGGAACCTGGACTGCTGAGTTTTCTTTCCCAGGGAAAATGGAAAAAGGCTGTGCCCAGTGTCCCCTGGCCCTGGGCTGGGCCTCTCTGCAAAGAATCCTTATATCGAAGGATGGACCCCACACCGAAATTGTCCCCACCTCAAACTTGTGCTGCCCTGATAGACCCAAGGGAGCCCTACAAACTGACATCAGGAACCTGGACTGCTGAGTTTTCTTTCCCAGGGAAAATGGAAAAAGGATGTGCCCAGGGGCCCCTGGCCCTGACTGCAAAAAAACCTTATATTGAAGGATGGACCCCACACCGATGTTGTCCCCACCTCAAATTTGTGCTACACTGATAGACCCAAGGGAGCCCTACAAACTGACATCAGGAACCTGGACTTCTTTGTTTTCTTTCCCAGGTGAAATGGCCAAAGGTTGTGCCCAGGGGCCCCTGGCCCTGACTGCAAAAAATCCTTATATCGAAGGATGGACCCCACACCGAAGTTGTCCCCACCTCAAACTTGTGCTGCCCTGATAGACCCAAGGGAGCCCTACAAACTGACATCAGGAACCTGGACTGCTGAGTTTTCTTTCCCAGGGAAAATGGAAAACGGATGTGCCCTGGGGCCCCTGGCCCTGGGCTGGGGACTCACTGCAAAAAATCCTTATATCGAAGGATGGACCCCACAGCGAAGTGTTCCGCTTCTAAAATTTGTGCTGCCCTGATAGACCCAAGGGAGCCCTACAAACTGACATCAGGAACCTGGACTGCTGAGTTTTCTTTCCCAGGGAAAATGGAAAAAGGATGTGCCCAGGGGCCCCTGGCCCTGACTGCAAAATATCCTTATATCGAAGGATGGAGCCCACACCGAAGTTGTCCCCACCTCAAACTTGTGCTGCCCTGATAGACCCAAGGGAGCCCTACAAACTGACTTCAGGAACCTGGACTGCTGAGTTTTCTTTCCCAGGGAAAATGGAAAAAGGATTTGCACAGGGGCCCCTGGCCCTGGGCTGGGCCTCACTACAAAAAATCCTTATATCGAAGGATGGACCCCACACCGAAGTTGTCTCCACCTCAAACTTGTGCTGCCCTGATAGACCCAAGGTAGCCCTACAAACTGACATCAGGAACCTGGACTGCTGAGTTTTCTTTCCCAGGGAAAATGGAAAAAGGATGTGCCCAGGGGCCCCTGGCCCTGACTGCAAAATATCCTTATATCGAAGGATGGACCCCACACCGAAGTTGTCCCCACCTCAAACTTGTGCTGCCCTGATAGACCCAAGGGAGCCCTACAAACTGACATCAGGAACCTGGACTGCTGAGTTTTCTTTCCCAGGGAAAATGGAAAAAGGATGTGCCCAGGGGCCCCTGGCCCTGGGCCCCTGGCCCTGACTGCAAAAAATCCTTATATCGAAGGATGGACCCCACACCGAAGTTGTCCCCACCTCAAACTTGTGCTGCCCTGATAGACCCAAGGGAGCCCTACAAACTGACATCAGGAACCTGGACTGCTGAGTTTTCTTTCCCAGGGAAAATGGAAAAAGGATGTGCCCAGTGTCCCCTGGCCCTGGGCTGGGCCTCTCTGCAAAGAATCCTTATATCGAAGGATGGACCCCACACCAAAGATGTCCCCACCTCAAACTTGTGCTGCCCTGATAGACCCAAGGTAGCCCTACAAACTGACATCAGGAACCTGGACTGCTGAGTTTTCTTTCCCAGGGAAAATGGAAAAAGGATGTGCCCAGGGGCCCCTGGCCCTGACTGCAAAATATCCTTATATCGAAGGATGGACCCCACACCGAAGTTGTCCCCACCTCAAACTTGTGCTGCCCTGATAGACCCAAGGGAGCCCTACAAACTGACATCAGGAACCTGGACTGCTGAGTTTTCTTTCCCAGGGAAAATGGAAAAAGGATGTGCCCAGGGGCCCCTGGCCCTGACTGCAAAAAATCCTTATATCGAAGGATGGACCCCACACCGATGTTGTCCCCACCTCAAACTTGTGCTGCCCTGATAGACCCAAGGGAGCCCTACAAACTGACATCAGGAACCTGGACTGCTGAGTTTTCTTTCCAAGGTAAAATGGCCAAAGGTTGTGCCCAGGGGCCCCTGGCCCTGACTGCAAAAAATCCTTATATCGAAGGATGGACCCCACACTGAAGTTGTCCCCACCTCAAACTTGTGCTGCCCTGATAGACCCAAGGGAGCCCTACAAACTGACATCAGGAACCTGGACTGCTGAGTTTTCTTTCCCAGGGAAAATGGAAAAAGGATGTGCCCAGGGGCCCCTGGCCCTGACTGCAAAAAATCCTTATATCGAAGGATGGACCCCACACAGATGTTGTCCCCACCTCAAACTTGTGCTGCCCTGTTAGACCCAAGGGAACCCTACAAACTGACATCAGGAACCTGGACTACTGAGTTTTCTTTCCCAGGGAAAATGGAAAAAGGATGTGCCCAGGGGCCCCTGGCCCTGGGCTGGGCCTCACTACAAAAAATCCTTATATCGAAGGATGGACCCCACACCGAAGTTGTCTCCACCTCAAACTTGTGCTGCCCTGATAGACCCAAGGGAGCCCTACAAACTGACATCAGGAACCTGGACTGCTGAGTTTTCTTTCCCAGGGAAAATGGAAAAAGGATGTGCCCAGGGGCCCCTGGCCCTGACTGCAAAATATCCTTATATCGAAGGATGGACCCCACACCGAAGTTGTCCCCACCTCAAACTTGTGCTGCCCTGATAGACCCAAGGGAGCCCTACAAACTGACATCAGGAACCTGGACTGCTGAGTTTTCTTTCCCAGGGAAAATGGAAAAAGGATGTGCCCAGGGGCCCCTGGCCCTGGGCCCCTGGCCCTGACTGCAAAAAATCCTTATATCGAAGGATGGACCCCACACCGAAGTTGTCCCCACCTCAAACTTGTGCTGCCCTGATAGACCCAAGGGAGCCCTACAAACTGACATCAGGAACCTGGACTGCTGAGTTTTCTTTCCCAGGGAAAAAGGAAAAAGGATGTGCCCAGTGTCCCCTGGCCCTGGGCTGGGCCTCTCTGCAAAGAATCCTTATATCGAAGGATGGACCCCACACCAAAGATGTCCCCACCTCAAACTTGTGCTGCCCTGATAGACCCAAGGGAGCCCTACAAACTGACATCAGGAACCTGGACTGCTGAGTTTTCTTTCCCAGGGAAAATGGAAAAAGGTTGTGCCCAGGGGCCCCTGGCCCTGACTGCAAAATATCCTTATATCGAAGGATGGACCCCACACCGAAGTTGTCCCCACATCAAACTTGTGCTGCCCTGATAGACCCAAGGGAGCCCTACAAACTGACATCAGGAACCTGGACTGCTGAGTTTTCTTTCCCAGGGAAAATGGAAAAAGGATGTGCCCAGGGGCCCCTGGCCCTGGGCCCCTGGCCCTGACTTCAAAAAATCCTTATATCGAAGGATGGACCCCACACCGAAGTTGTCCCCACCTCAAACTTGTGCTGCCCTGATAGACCCAAGGGAGCCCTACAAACTGACATCAGGAACCTGGACTGCTGAGTTTTCTTTCCCAGGGAAAAAGGAAAAAGGATGTGCCCAGTGTCCCCTGGCCCTGGGCTGGGCCTCTCTGCAAAGAATCCTTATATCGAAGGATGGACCCCACACCAAAGATGTCCCCACCTCAAACTTGTGCTGCCCTGATAGACCCAAGGGAGCCCTACAAACTGACATCAGGAACCTGGACTGCTGAGTTTTCTTTCCCAGGGAAAATGGAAAAAGGATGTGCCCAAGGGCCCCTGGCCCAGACTGCAAAATATCCTTATATCGAAGGATGGACCCCACACCGAAGTTGTCCCCACCTCAAACTTGTGCTGCCCTGATAGACCCAAGGGAGTCCTACAAACTGACATCAGGAACCTGGACTGCTGAGTTTTCTTTCCCAGGGAAAATGGAAAAAGGATGTGCCCAGGGGCCCCTGGCCCTGGGCCCCTGGCCCTGACTGCAAAAAATCCTTATATCGAAGGATGGACCCCACACCGAAGTTGTCCCCACCTCAAACTTGTGCTGCCCTGATAGACCCAAGGGAGCCCTACAAACTGACATCAGGAACCTGGACTGCTGAGTTTTCTTTCCCAGGGAAAATGGAAAAAGGATGTGCCCAGTGTCCCCTGGCCCTGGGCTCGGCCTCTCTGCAAAAAATCCTTATATCGAAGGATGGACCCCACACCGAAATTGTCCCCACCTCAAACTTGTGCTGCCCTGATAGACCCAAGGGAGCCCTACAAACTGACATCAGGAACCTGGACTGCTGAGTTTTCTTTCCCAGGGAAAATGGAAAAAGGATGTGCCCAGGGGCCCCTGGCCCTGACTGCAAAAAAACCTTATATTGAAGGATGGACCCCACACCGATGTTGTCCCCACCTCAAATTTGTGCTACACTGATAGACCCAAGGGAGCCCTACAAACTGACATCAGGAACCTGGACTTCTTTGTTTTCTTTCCCAGGTGAAATGGCCAAAGGTTGTGCCCAGGGGCCCCTGGCCCTGACTGCAAAAAATCCTTATATCGAAGGATGGACCCCACACCGAAGTTGTCCCCACCTCAAACTTGTGCTGCCCTGATAGACCCAAGGGAGCCCTACAAACTGACATCAGGAACCTGGACTGCTGAGTTTTCTTTCCCAGGGAAAATGGAAAACGGATGTGCCCTGGGGCCCCTGGCCCTGGGCTGGGGACTCACTGCAAAAAATCCTTATATCGAAGGATGGACCCCACAGCGAAGTGTTCCGCTTCTAAAATTTGTGCTGCCCTGATAGACCCAAGGGAGCCCTACAAACTGACATCAGGAACCTGGACTGCTGAGTTTTCTTTCCCAGGGAAAATGGAAAAAGGATGTGCCCAGGGGCCCCTGGCCCTGACTGCAAAATATCCTTATATCGAAGGATGGACCCCACACCGAAGTTGTCCCCACCTCAAACTTTTGCTGCCCTGATAGACCCAAGGGAGCCCTACAAACTGACATCAGGAACCTGGACTGCTGAGTTTTCTTTCCCAGGGAAAATGGAAAAAGGATTTGCACAGGGGCCCCTGGCCCTGGGCTGGGCCTCACTACAAAAAATCCTTATATCGAAGGATGGACCCCACACCGAAGTTGTCTCCACCTCAAACTTGTGCTGCCCTGATAGACCCAAGGTAGCCCTACAAACTGACATCAGGAACCTGGACTGCTGAGTTTTCTTTCCCAGGGAAAATGGAAAAAGGATGTGCCCAGGGGCCCCTGGCCCTGACTGCAAAATATCCTTATATCGAAGGATGGACCCCACACCGAAGTTGTCCCCACCTCAAACTTGTGCTGCCCTGATAGACCCAAGGGAGCCCTACAAACTGACATCAGGAACCTGGACTGCTGAGTTTTCTTTCCCAGGGAAAATGGAAAAAGGATGTGCCCAGGGGCCCCTGGCCCTGGGCCCCTGGCCCTGACTGCAAAAAATCCTTATATCGAAGGATGGACCCCACACCGAAGTTGTCCCCACCTCAAACTTGTGCTGCCCTGATAGACCCAAGGGAGCCCTACAAACTGACATCAGGAACCTGGACTGCTGAGTTTTCTTTCCCAGGGAAAATGGAAAAAGGATGTGCCCAGTGTCCCCTGGCCCTGGGCTGGGCCTCTCTGCAAAGAATCCTTATATCGAAGGATGGACCCCACACCAAAGATGTCCCCACCTCAAACTTGTGCTGCCCTGATAGACCCAAGGGAGCCCTACAAACTGACATCAGGAACCTGGACTGCTGAGTTTTCTTTCCCAGGGAAAATGGAAAAAGGATGTGCCCAGGGGGCCCTTGCCTGACTGCAAAAAATCCTTATATCGAAGGATGGAGCCCACACCGAAGTTGTCCCCACCTCAAACTTGTGCTGCCCTGTTAGACCCAAGGGAACCCTACAAACTGACATCAGGAACCTGGACTGCTGAGTTTTCTTTCCCAGGGAAAATGGAAAAAGGATGTGCCCAGGGGCCCCTGGCCCTGGGCTGGGCCTCACTACAAAAAATCCTTATATCGAAGGATGGACCCCACACCGAAGTTGTCTCCACCTCAAACTTGTGCTGCCCTGAGAGACCCAAGGTAGCCCTACAAACTGACATCAGGAACCTGGACTGCTGAGTTTTCTTTCCCAGGGAAAATGGAAAAAGGATGTGCCCAGGGGCCCCTGGCCCTGACTGCAAAATATCCTTATATCGAAGGATGGACCCCACACCGAAGTTGTCCCCACCTCAAACTTGTGCTGCCCTGATAGACCCAAGGGAGCCCTACAAACTGACATCAGGAACCTGGACTGCTGAGTTTTCTTTCCCAGGGAAAATGGAAAAAGGATGTGCCCAGGGGCCCCTGGCCCTGGGCCCCTGGCCCTGACTGCAAAAAATCCTTATATCGAAGGATGGAGCCCACACCGAAGTTGTCCCCACCTCAAACTTGTGCTGCCCTGATAGACCCAAGGGAGCCCTACAAACTGACATCAGGAACCTGGACTGCTGAGTTTTCTTTCCCAGGGAAAATGGAAAAAGGATGTGCCCAGTGTCCCCTGGCCCTGGGCTGGGGCTCTCTGCAAAGAATCCTTATATCGAAGGATGGACCCCACACCAAAGATGTCCCCACCTCAAACTTGTGCTGCCCTGATAGACCCAAGGGAGCCCTACAAACTGACATCAGGAACCTGGACTGCTGAGTTTTCTTTCCCAGGGAAAATGGAAAAAGGATGTGCCCAGGGGCCCCTGGCCCTGGGCTGGGGCCTCACTTCAAAAAATCCTTATATCGAAGGATGGACCCCACACCGAAATTGTCTCCACCTCAAACTTGTGCTGCCCTGATAGACCCAAGGGAACCCTACAAACTGACATCAGGAACCTGGACTGCTGAGTTTTCTTTCCCAGGGAAAATGGAAAAAGGGTGTGCCCAGGGGCCCCTGGCCCTGACTGCAAAAAATCCTTATATCGAAGGATGGACCCCACACTGAAGTTGTCCCCACCTCAAACTTGTGCTGCCCTGATAGACCCAAGGGAGCCCTACAAACAGACATCAGGAACCTGGACTGCTGAGTTTTCTTTCCCAGGGAAAATGGAAAAAGGATGTGCCCAGGGGCACCTGGCCCTGGGCTGGGGCCTCACTTCAAAAAATCCTTATATCGAAGGATGGAGCCCACACCGAAGTTGTCCCCACCTCAAACTTGTGCTACCCTGATAGACCGAAGGGAGCTCTACAAACTGACATCAGGAACCTGGACTGCTGAGTTTTCTTTCCCAGGGAAAATGGAAAAAGGATGTGCCCAGGGGCCCCTGGCCCTGACTGCAAAAAATCCTTATATCGAAGGATGGACCCCACACCGAAGTTGTCCCCACCTCAAACTTGTGCTGCCCTGATAGACCCAAGGGAGCCCTACAAACTGATATCAGGAACCTGGACTGCTGAGTTTTCTTTCCCAGGGAAAAAGGAAAAAGGATGTGCCCAGTGTCCCCTGGCCCTGGGCTGGGCCTCTCTGCAAAGAATCCTTATATCGAAGGATGGACCCCACACCAAAGATGTCCCCACCTCAAACTTGTGCTGCCCTGATAGACCCAAGGGAGCCCTACAAACTGACATCAGGAACCTGGACTGCTGAGTTTTCTTTCCCAGGGAAAATGGAAAAAGGTTGTGCCCAGGGGCCCCTGGCCCTGACTGCAAAATATCCTTATATCGAAGGATGGACCCCACACCGAAGTTGTCCCCACATCAAACTTGTGCTGCCCTGATAGACCCAAGGGAGCCCTACAAACTGACATCAGGAACCTGGACTGCTGAGTTTTCTTTCCCAGGGAAAATGGAAAAAGGATGTGCCCAGGGGCCCCTGGCCCTGGGCCCCTGGCCCTGACTTCAAAAAATCCTTATATCGAAGGATGGACCCCACACCGAAGTTGTCCCCACCTCAAACTTGTGCTGCCCTGATAGACCCAAGGGAGCCCTACAAACTGACATCAGGAACCTGGACTGCTGAGTTTTCTTTCCCAGGGAAAAAGGAAAAAGGATGTGCCCAGTGTCCCCTGGCCCTGGGCTGGGCCTCTCTGCAAAGAATCCTTATATCGAAGGATGGACCCCACACCAAAGATGTCCCCACCTCAAACTTGTGCTGCCCTGATAGACCCAAGGGAGCCCTACAAACTGACATCTGGAACCTGGACTGCTGAGTTTTCTTTCCCAGGGAAAATGGAAAAAGGATGTGCCCAAGGGCCCCTGGCCCAGACTGCAAAATATCCTTATATCGAAGGATGGACCCCACACCGAAGTTGTCCCCACCTCAAACTTGTGCTGCCCTGATAGACCCAAGGGAGTCCTACAAACTGACATCAGGAACCTGGACTGCTGAGTTTTCTTTCCCAGGGAAAATGGAAAAAGGATGTGCCCAGGGGCCCCTGGCCCTGGGCCCCTGGCCCTGACTGCAAAAAATCCTTATATCGAAGGATGGACCCCACACCGAAGTTGTCCCCACCTCAAACTTGTGCTGCCCTGATAGACCCAAGGGAGCCCTACAAACTGACATCAGGAACCTGGACTGCTGAGTTTTCTTTCCCAGGGAAAATGGAAAAAGGATGTGCCCAGTGTCCCCTGGCCCTGGGCTCGGCCTCTCTGCAAAGAATCCTTATATCGAAGGATGGACCCCACACCGAAATTGTCCCCACCTCAAACTTGTGCTGCCCTGATAGACCCAAGGGAGCCCTACAAACTGACATCAGGAACCTGGACTGCTGAGTTTTCTTTCCCAGGGAAAATGGAAAAAGGATGTGCCCAGGGGCCCCTGGCCCTGACTGCAAAAAAACCTTATATTGAAGGATGGACCCCACACCGATGTTGTCCCCACCTCAAATTTGTGCTACACTGATAGACCCAAGGGAGCCCTACAAACTGACATCAGGAACCTGGACTTCTTTGTTTTCTTTCCCAGGTGAAATGGCCAAAGGTTGTGCCCAGGGGCCCCTGGCCCTGACTGCAAAAAATCCTTATATCGAAGGATGGACCCCACACCGAAGTTGTCCCCACCTCAAACTTGTGCTGCCCTGATAGACCCAAGGGAGCCCTACAAACTGACATCAGGAACCTGGACTGCTGAGTTTTCTTTCCCAGGGAAAATGGAAAACGGATGTGCCCTGGGGCCCCTGGCCCTGGGCTGGGGACTCACTGCAAAAAATCCTTATATCGAAGGATGGACCCCACAGCGAAGTGTTCCGCTTCTAAAATTTGTGCTGCCCTGATAGACCCAAGGGAGCCCTACAAACTGACATCAGGAACCTGGACTGCTGAGTTTTCTTTCCCAGGGAAAATGGAAAAAGGATGTGCCCAGGGGCCCCTGGCCCTGACTGCAAAATATCCTTATATCGAAGGATGGACCCCACACCGAAGTTGTCCCCACCTCAAACTTTTGCTGCCCTGATAGACCCAAGGGAGCCCTACAAACTGACATCAGGAACCTGGACTGCTGAGTTTTCTTTCCCAGGGAAAATGGAAAAAGGATTTGCACAGGGGCCCCTGGCCCTGGGCTGGGCCTCACTACAAAAAATCCTTATATCGAAGGATGGACCCCACACCGAAGTTGTCTCCACCTCAAACTTGTGCTGCCCTGATAGACCCAAGGTAGCCCTACAAACTGACATCAGGAACCTGGACTGCTGAGTTTTCTTTCCCAGGGAAAATGGAAAAAGGATGTGCCCAGGGGCCCCTGGCCCTGACTGCAAAATATCCTTATATCGAAGGATGGACCCCACACCGAAGTTGTCCCCACCTCAAACTTGTGCTGCCCTGATAGACCCAAGGGAGCCCTACAAACTGACATCAGGAACCTGGACTGCTGAGTTTTCTTTCCCAGGGAAAATGGAAAAAGGATGTGCCCAGGGGCCCCTGGCCCTGGGCCCCTGGCCCTGACTGCAAAAAATCCTTATATCGAAGGATGGACCCCACACCGAAGTTGTCCCCACCTCAAACTTGTGCTGCCCTGATAGACCCAAGGGAGCCCTACAAACTGACATCAGGAACCTGGACTGCTGAGTTTTCTTTCCCAGGGAAAATGGAAAAAGGATGTGCCCAGTGTCCCCTGGCCCTGGGCTGGGCCTCTCTGCAAAGAATCCTTATATCGAAGGATGGACCCCACACCAAAGATGTCCCCACCTCAAACTTGTGCTGCCCTGATAGACCCAAGGGAGCCCTACAAACTGACATCAGGAACCTGGACTGCTGAGTTTTCTTTCCCAGGGAAAATGGAAAAAGGATGTGCCCAGGGGGCCCTTGCCTGACTGCAAAAAATCCTTATATCGAAGGATGGAGCCCACACCGAAGTTGTCCCCACCTCAAACTTGTGCTGCCCTGTTAGACCCAAGGGAACCCTACAAACTGACATCAGGAACCTGGACTGCTGAGTTTTCTTTCCCAGGGAAAATGGAAAAAGGATGTGCCCAGGGGCCCCTGGCCCTGGGCTGGGCCTCACTACAAAAAATCCTTATATCGAAGGATGGACCCCACACCGAAGTTGTCTCCACCTCAAACTTGTGCTGCCCTGAGAGACCCAAGGTAGCCCTACAAACTGACATCAGGAACCTGGACTGCTGAGTTTTCTTTCCCAGGGAAAATGGAAAAAGGATGTGCCCAGGGGCCCCTGGCCCTGACTGCAAAATATCCTTATATCGAAGGATGGACCCCACACCGAAGTTGTCCCCACCTCAAACTTGTGCTGCCCTGATAGACCCAAGGGAGCCCTACAAACTGACATCAGGAACCTGGACTGCTGAGTTTTCTTTCCCAGGGAAAATGGAAAAAGGATGTGCCCAGGGGCCCCTGGCCCTGGGCCCCTGGCCCTGACTGCAAAAAATCCTTATATCGAAGGATGGAGCCCACACCGAAGTTGTCCCCACCTCAAACTTGTGCTGCCCTGATAGACCCAAGGGAGCCCTACAAACTGACATCAGGAACCTGGACTGCTGAGTTTTCTTTCCCAGGGAAAATGGAAAAAGGATGTGCCCAGTGTCCCCTGGCCCTGGGCTGGGGCTCTCTGCAAAGAATCCTTATATCGAAGGATGGACCCCACACCAAAGATGTCCCCACCTCAAACTTGTGCTGCCCTGATAGACCCAAGGGAGCCCTACAAACTGACATCAGGAACCTGGACTGCTGAGTTTTCTTTCCCAGGGAAAATGGAAAAAGGATGTGCCCAGGGGCCCCTGGCCCTGGGCTGGGGCCTCACTTCAAAAAATCCTTATATCGAAGGATGGACCCCACACCGAAATTGTCTCCACCTCAAACTTGTGCTGCCCTGATAGACCCAAGGGAACCCTACAAACTGACATCAGGAACCTGGACTGCTGAGTTTTCTTTCCCAGGGAAAATGGAAAAAGGGTGTGCCCAGGGGCCCCTGGCCCTGACTGCAAAAAATCCTTATATCGAAGGATGGACCCCACACTGAAGTTGTCCCCACCTCAAACTTGTGCTGCCCTGATAGACCCAAGGGAGCCCTACAAACTGACATCAGGAACCTGGACTGCTGAGTTTTCTTTCCCAGGGAAAATGGAAAAAGGATGTGCCCAGGGGCACCTGGCCCTGGGCTGGGGCCTCACTTCAAAAAATCCTTATATCGAAGGATGGAGCCCACACCGAAGTTGTCCCCACCTCAAACTTGTGCTACCCTGATAGACCGAAGGGAGCTCTACAAACTGACATCAGGAACCTGGACTGCTGAGTTTTCTTTCCCAGGGAAAATGGAAAAAGGATGTGCCCAGGGGCCCCTGGCCCTGACTGCAAAAAATCCTTATATCGAAGGATGGACCCCACACCGAAGTTGTCCCCACCTCAAACTTGTGCTGCCCTGATAGACCCAAGGGAGCCCTACAAACTGATATCAGGAACCTGGACTGCTGAGTTTTCTTTCCCAGGGAAAATGGAAAACGGATGTGCCCAGGGGCCCCTGGCCCTGGGCTGGGGACTCACTGCAAAAAATCCTTATATCGAAGGATGGACCCCACAGTGAAGTGTTCCGCTTCTAAAATTTGTGCTGCCCTGATAGACCCAAGGGAGCCCTACAAACTGACATCAGGAACCTGGACTGCTGAGTTTTCTTTCCCAGGGAAAATGGAAAAAGGATGTGCCCAGGGGCCCCTGGCCCTGACTGCAAAATATCCTTATATCGAAGGATGGACCCCACACCGAAGTTGTCCCCACCTCAAACTTGTGCTGCCCTGATAGACCCAAGGGAGCCCTACAAACTGACATCAGGAACCTGGACTGCTGAGTTTTCTTTCCCAGGGAAAATGGAAAAAGGATGTGCCCAGGGGCCCCTGGCCCTGGGCTGGGCCTCACTACAAAAAATCCTTATATCGAAGGATGGACCCCACACCGAAGTTGTCTCCACCTCAAACTTGTGCTGCCCTGATAGACCCAAGGGAGCCCTACAAACTGACATCAGGAACCTGGACTGCTGAGTTTTCTTTCCCAGGGAAAATGGAAAAAGGATGTGCCCAGGGGCCCCTGGCCCTGACTGCAAAATATCCTTATATCGAAGGATGGACCCCACACCGAAGTTGTCCCCACCTCAAACTTGTGCTGCCCTGATAGACCCAAGGGAGCCCTACAAACTGACATCAGGAACCTGGACTGCTGAGTTTTCTTTCCCAGGGAAAATGGAAAAAGGATGTGCCCAGGGGCCCCTGGCCCTGGGCCCCTGGCCCTGACTGCAAAAAATCCTTATATCGAAGGATGGACCCCACACCGAAGTTGTCCCCACCTCAAACTTGTGCTGCCCTGATAGACCCAAGGGAGCCCTACAAACTGACATCAGGAACCTGGACTGCTGAGTTTTCTTTCCCAGGGAAAATGGAAAAAGGATGTGCCCAGTGTCCCCTGGCCCTGGGCTGGGCCTCTCTGCAAAGAATCCTTATATCGAAGGATGGACCCCACACCAAAGATGTCCCCACCTCAAACTTGTGCTGCCCTGATAGACCCAAGGGAGCCCTACAAACTGACATCAGGAACCTGGACTGCTGAGTTTTCTTTCCCAGGGAAAATGGAAAAAGGATGTGCCCAGGGGCCCCTGGCCCTGACTGCAAAAAATCCTTATATCGAAGGATGGAGCCCACACCGAAGTTGTCCCCACCTCAAACTTGTGCTGCCCTGATAGACCTAAGGGAGCCCTACAAACTGACATCAGGAACCTGGACTGCTGAGTTTTCTTTCCCAGGGAAAATGGAAAAAGGATGTGCCCAGGGGCCCCTGGCCCTGACTGCAAAAAATCCTTATATCGAAGGATGGACCCCACACCGAAGTTGTCTCCACCTCAAACTTGTGCTGCCCTGTTAGACCCAAGGGAACCCTACAAACTGACATCAGGAACCTGGACTGCTGAGTTTTCTTTCCCAGGGAAAATGGAAAAAGGATGTGCCCAGGGGCCCCTGGCCCTGGGCTGGGCCTCACTACAAAAAATCCTTATATCGAAGGATGGACCCCACACCGAAGTTGTCTCCACCTCAAACTTGTGCTGCCCTGATAGACCCAAGGTAGCCCTACAAACTGACATCAGGAACCTGGACTGCTGAGTTTTCTTTCCCAGGGAAAATGGAAAAAGGATGTGCCCAGGGGCCCCTGGCCCTGACTGCAAAAAATCCTTATATCGAAGGATGGACCCCACACCAAATTTGTCCCCACCTCAAACTTGTGCTGCCCTGATAGACCCAAGGGAGCCCTACAAACTGACATCAGGAACCTGGACTGCTGAGTTTTCTTTCCCAGGGAAAATGGAAAAAGGGTGTGCCCAGGGGCCCCTGGCCCTGACTGCAAAAAATCCTTATATCGAAGGATGGACCCCACACTGAAGTTGTCCCCACCTCAAACTTGTGCTGCCCTGATAGACCCAAGGTAGCCCTACAAACTGACATCAGGAACCTGGACTGCTGAGTTTTCTTTCCCAGGGAAAATGGAAAAAGGATGTGCCCAGGGGCCCCTGGCCCTGGGCTGGGGCCTCACTTCAAAAAATCCTTATATCGAAGGATGGAGCCCACACCGAAGTTGTCCCCACCTCAAACTTGTGCTACCCTGATAGACCGAAGGGAGCTCTACAAACTGACATCAGGAACCTGGACTGCTGAGTTTTCTTTCCCAGGGAAAATGGAAAAAGGATGTGCCCAGGGGCCCCTGGCCCTGACTGCAAAAAATCCTTATATCGAAGGATGGACCCCACACCGAAGTTGTCCCCACCTCAAACTTGTGCTGCCCTGATAGACCCAAGGGAGCCCTACAAACTGACATCAGGAACCTGGACTGCTGAGTTTTCTTTCCCAGGGAAAATGGAAAAAGGATTGTGCCCAGGGGCCCCTGGCCCTGGGCTGGGGCCTCACTACAAAAAATCCTTATATCGAAGGATGGACCCCACACCGAAGTTGTCCCCACCTCAAACTTGTGCTGCCCTGATAGACCCAAGGGAGCCCTACAAACTGACATCAGGAACCTGGACTGCTGAGTTTTCTTTCCCAGGGAAAATGGAAAAAGGATGTGCCCAGGGGCCCCTGGCCCCGACTGCAAAAAATCCTTATATCGAAGGATGGACCCCACACCAAATTTGTCCCCACCTCAAACTTGTGCTGCTCTGATAGACCCAAGGGAGCCCTACAAACTGACATCAGGAACCTGGACTGCTGAGTTTTCTTTCCCAGGGAAAATGGCCAAAGGTTGTGCCCAGGGGCCCCTAGCCCTGACTGCAAAAAATCCTTATATCGAAGGATGGTCCCCACACCGAAGTTGTCCCCACCTCAAACCTCTGCTGCCCTGATACACCCAAGGGAGCCCTACAAACTGACATCAGGAACCTGGACTGCTGAGTTTTCTTTCCCAGGGAAAATGGAAAAAGGATGTGCCCAGGGGCCCCTGGCCCTGGGCTGGGGCCTCACTGCAAAAAATCCTTATATCAAAGGATGGACCCCACAGCGAAGTGTTCCGCTTCTAAAATTTGTGCTGCCCTGATAGACCCAAGGGAGCCCTACAAACTGACATCAGGAACCTGGACTGCTGAGTTTTCTTTCCCAGGGAAAATGGAAAAAGGATGTGCCCAGGGGCCCCTGGCCCTGACTGCAAAAAATCCTTATATCGAAGGATGGACCCCACACCGAAGTTGTCCCCACCTCAAACTTGTGCTGCCCTGATAGACCCAAGGGAGCCCTACAAACTGACATCAGGAACCTGGACTGCTGAGTTTTCTTTCCCAGGGAAAATGGAAAAAGGATGTGCCCAGGGGCCCCTGGCCCTGACTGCAAAATATCCTTATATCGAAGGATGGAGCCCACACCGAAGTTGTCCCCACCTCAAACTTGTGCTGCCCTGATAGACCCAAGGGAGCCCTACAAACTGACTTCAGGAACCTGGACTGCTGAGTTTTCTTTCCCAGGGAAAATGGAAAAAGGATTTGCACAGGGGCCCCTGGCCCTGGGCTGGGCCTCACTACAAAAAATCCTTATATCGAAGGATGGACCCCACACCGAAGTTGTCTCCACCTCAAACTTGTGCTGCCCTGATAGACCCAAGGTAGCCCTACAAACTGACATCAGGAACCTGGACTGCTGAGTTTTCTTTCCCAGGGAAAATGGAAAAAGGATGTGCCCAGGGGCCCCTGGCCCTGACTGCAAAATATCCTTATATCGAAGGATGGACCCCACACCGAAGTTGTCCCCACCTCAAACTTGTGCTGCCCTGATAGACCCAAGGGAGCCCTACAAACTGACATCAGGAACCTGGACTGCTGAGTTTTCTTTCCCAGGGAAAATGGAAAAAGGATGTGCCCAGGGGCCCCTGGCCCTGGGCCCCTGGCCCTGACTGCAAAAAATCCTTATATCGAAGGATGGACCCCACACCGAAGTTGTCCCCACCTCAAACTTGTGCTGCCCTGATAGACCCAAGGGAGCCCTACAAACTGACATCAGGAACCTGGACTGCTGAGTTTTCTTTCCCAGGGAAAATGGAAAAAGGATGTGCCCAGTGTCCCCTGGCCCTGGGCTGGGCCTCTCTGCAAAGAATCCTTATATCGAAGGATGGACCCCACACCAAAGATGTCCCCACCTCAAACTTGTGCTGCCCTGATAGACCCAAGGGAGCCCTACAAACTGACATCAGGAACCTGGACTGCTGAGTTTTCTTTCCCAGGGAAAATGGAAAAAGGATGTGCCCAGGGGCCCCTGGCCCTGACTGCAAAATATCCTTATATCGAAGGATGGACCCCACACCGAAGTTGTCCCCACCTCAAACTTGTGCTGCCCTGATAGACCCAAGGGAGCCCTACAAACTGACATCAGGAACCTGGACTGCTGAGTTTTCTTTCCCAGGGAAAATGGAAAAAGGATGTGCCCAGGGGCCCCTGGCCCTGCCTGCAAAAAATCCTTATATCGAAGGATGGACCCCACACCGATGTTGTCCCCACCTCAAACTTGTGCTGCCCTGATAGACCCAAGGGAGCCCTACAAACTGACATCAGGAACCTGGACTGCTGAGTTTTCTTTCCAAGGTAAAATGGCCAAAGGTTGTGCCCAGGGGCCCCTGGCCCTGACTGCAAAAAATCCTTATATCGAAGGATGGACCCCACACTGAAGTTGTCCCCACCTCAAACTTGTGCTGCCCTGATAGACCCAAGGTAGCCCTACAAACTGACATCAGGAACCTGGACTGCTGAGTTTTCTTTCCCAGGGAAAATGGAAAACGGATGTGCCCTGGGGCCCCTGGCCCTGGGCTGGGGACTCACTGCAAAAAATCCTTATATCGAAGGATGGACCCCACAGCGAAGTGTTCCGCTTCTAAAATTTGTGCTGCCCTGATAGACCCAAGGGAGCCCTACAAACTGACATCAGGAACCTGGACTGCTGAGTTTTCTTTCCCAGGGAAAATGGAAAAAGGATGTGCCCAGGGGCCCCTGGCCCTGACTGCAAAATATCCTTATATCGAAGGATGGACCCCACACCGAAGTTGTCCCCACCTCAAACTTGTGCTGCCCTGATAGACCCAAGGGAGCCCTACAAACTGACATCAGGAACCTGGACTGCTGAGTTTTCTTTCCCAGGGAAAATGGAAAAAGGATTTGCACAGGGGCCCCTGGCCCTGGGCTGGGCCTCACTACAAAAAATCCTTATATCGAAGGATGGACCCCACACCGAAGTTGTCTCCACCTCAAACTTGTGCTGCCCTGATAGACCCAAGGTAGCCCTACAAACTGACATCAGGAACCTGGACTGCTGAGTTTTCTTTCCCAGGGAAAATGGAAAAAGGATGTGCCCAGGGGCCCCTGGCCCTGACTGCAAAATATCCTTATATCGAAGGATGGACCCCACACCGAAGTTGTCCCCACCTCAAACTTGTGCTGCCCTGATAGACCCAAGGGAGCCCTACAAACTGACATCAGGAACCTGGACTGCTGAGTTTTCTTTCCCAGGGAAAATGGAAAAAGGATGTGCCCAGGGGCCCCTGGCCCTGGGCCCCTGGCCCTGACTGCAAAAAATCCTTATATCGAAGGATGGACCCCACACCGAAGTTGTCCCCACCTCAAACTTGTGCTGCCCTGATAGACCCAAGGGAGCCCTACAAACTGACATCAGGAACCTGGACTGCTGAGTTTTCTTTCCCAGGGAAAATGGAAAAAGGATGTGCCCAGTGTCCCCTGGCCCTGGGCTGGGCCTCTCTGCAAAGAATCCTTATATCGAAGGATGGACCCCACACCAAAGATGTCCCCACCTCAAACTTGTGCTGCCCTGATAGACCCAAGGGAGCCCTACAAACTGACATCAGGAACCTGGACTGCTGAGTTTTCTTTCCCAGGGAAAATGGAAAAAGGATGTGCCCAGGGGGCCCTTGCCCTGACTGCAAAAAATCCTTATATCGAAGGATGGAGCCCACACCGAAGTTGTCCCCACCTCAAACTTGTGCTGCCCTGTTAGACCCAAGGGAACCCTACAAACTGACATCAGGAACCTGGACTGCTGAGTTTTCTTTCCCAGGGAAAATGGAAAAAGGATGTGCCCAGGGGCCCCTGGCCCTGGGCTGGGCCTCACTACAAAAAATCCTTATATCGAAGGATGGACCCCACACCGAAGTTGTCTCCACCTCAAACTTGTGCTGCCCTGAGAGACCCAAGGTAGCCCTACAAACTGACATCAGGAACCTGGACTGCTGAGTTTTCTTTCCCAGGGAAAATGGAAAAAGGATGTGCCCAGGGGCCCCTGGCCCTGACTGCAAAATATCCTTATATCGAAGGATGGACCCCACACCGAAGTTGTCCCCACCTCAAACTTGTGCTGCCCTGATAGACCCAAGGGAGCCCTACAAACTGACATCAGGAACCTGGACTGCTGAGTTTTCTTTCCCAGGGAAAATGGAAAAAGGATGTGCCCAGGGGCCCCTGGCCCTGGGCCCCTGGCCCTGACTGCAAAAAATCCTTATATCGAAGGATGGAGCCCACACCGAAGTTGTCCCCACCTCAAACTTGTGCTGCCCTGATAGACCCAAGGGAGCCCTACAAACTGACATCAGGAACCTGGACTGCTGAGTTTTCTTTCCCAGGGAAAATGGAAAAAGGATGTGCCCAGTGTCCCCTGGCCCTGGGCTGGGGCTCTCTGCAAAGAATCCTTATATCGAAGGATGGACCCCACACCAAAGATGTCCCCACCTCAAACTTGTGCTGCCCTGATAGACCCAAGGGAGCCCTACAAACTGACATCAGGAACCTGGACTGCTGAGTTTTCTTTCCCAGGGAAAATGGAAAAAGGATGTGCCCAGGGGCCCCTGGCCCTGGGCTGGGGCCTCACTTCAAAAAATCCTTATATCGAAGGATGGACCCCACACCGAAATTGTCTCCACCTCAAACTTGTGCTGCCCTGATAGACCCAAGGGAACCCTACAAACTGACATCAGGAACCTGGACTGCTGAGTTTTCTTTCCCAGGGAAAATGGAAAAAGGGTGTGCCCAGGGGCCCCTGGCCCTGACTGCAAAAAATCCTTATATCGAAGGATGGACCCCACACTGAAGTTGTCCCCACCTCAAACTTGTGCTGCCCTGATAGACCCAAGGGAGCCCTACAAACTGACATCAGGAACCTGGACTGCTGAGTTTTCTTTCCCAGGGAAAATGGAAAAAGGATGTGCCCAGGGGCACCTGGCCCTGGGCTGGGGCCTCACTTCAAAAAATCCTTATATCGAAGGATGGAGCCCACACCGAAGTTGTCCCCACCTCAAACTTGTGCTACCCTGATAGACCGAAGGGAGCTCTACAAACTGACATCAGGAACCTGGACTGCTGAGTTTTCTTTCCCAGGGAAAATGGAAAAAGGATGTGCCCAGGGGCCCCTGGCCCTGACTGCAAAAAATCCTTATATCGAAGGATGGACCCCACACCGAAGTTGTCCCCACCTCAAACTTGTGCTGCCCTGATAGACCCAAGGGAGCCCTACAAACTGATATCAGGAACCTGGACTGCTGAGTTTTCTTTCCCAGGGAAAATGGAAAACGGATGTGCCCAGGGGCCCCTGGCCCTGGGCTGGGGACTCACTGCAAAAAATCCTTATATCGAAGGATGGACCCCACAGTGAAGTGTTCCGCTTCTAAAATTTGTGCTGCCCTGATAGACCCAAGGGAGCCCTACAAACTGACATCAGGAACCTGGACTGCTGAGTTTTCTTTCCCAGGGAAAATGGAAAAAGGATGTGCCCAGGGGCCCCTGGCCCTGACTGCAAAATATCCTTATATCGAAGGATGGACCCCACACCGAAGTTGTCCCCACCTCAAACTTGTGCTGCCCTGATAGACCCAAGGGAGCCCTACAAACTGACATCAGGAACCTGGACTGCTGAGTTTTCTTTCCCAGGGAAAATGGAAAAAGGATGTGCCCAGGGGCCCCTGGCCCTGGGCTGGGCCTCACTACAAAAAATCCTTATATCGAAGGATGGACCCCACACCGAAGTTGTCTCCACCTCAAACTTGTGCTGCCCTGATAGACCCAAGGGAGCCCTACAAACTGACATCAGGAACCTGGACTGCTGAGTTTTCTTTCCCAGGGAAAATGGAAAAAGGATGTGCCCAGGGGCCCCTGGCCCTGACTGCAAAATATCCTTATATCGAAGGATGGACCCCACACCGAAGTTGTCCCCACCTCAAACTTGTGCTGCCCTGATAGACCCAAGGGAGCCCTACAAACTGACATCAGGAACCTGGACTGCTGAGTTTTCTTTCCCAGGGAAAATGGAAAAAGGATGTGCCCAGGGGCCCCTGGCCCTGGGCCCCTGGCCCTGACTGCAAAAAATCCTTATATCGAAGGATGGACCCCACACCGAAGTTGTCCCCACCTCAAACTTGTGCTGCCCTGATAGACCCAAGGGAGCCCTACAAACTGACATCAGGAACCTGGACTGCTGAGTTTTCTTTCCCAGGGAAAATGGAAAAAGGATGTGCCCAGTGTCCCCTGGCCCTGGGCTGGGCCTCTCTGCAAAGAATCCTTATATCGAAGGATGGACCCCACACCAAAGATGTCCCCACCTCAAACTTGTGCTGCCCTGATAGACCCAAGGGAGCCCTACAAACTGACATCAGGAACCTGGACTGCTGAGTTTTCTTTCCCAGGGAAAATGGAAAAAGGATGTGCCCAGGGGCCCCTGGCCCTGACTGCAAAAAATCCTTATATCGAAGGATGGAGCCCACACCGAAGTTGTCCCCACCTCAAACTTGTGCTGCCCTGATAGACCTAAGGGAGCCCTACAAACTGACATCAGGAACCTGGACTGCTGAGTTTTCTTTCCCAGGGAAAATGGAAAAAGGATGTGCCCAGGGGCCCCTGGCCCTGACTGCAAAAAATCCTTATATCGAAGGATGGACCCCACACCGAAGTTGTCTCCACCTCAAACTTGTGCTGCCCTGTTAGACCCAAGGGAACCCTACAAACTGACATCAGGAACCTGGACTGCTGAGTTTTCTTTCCCAGGGAAAATGGAAAAAGGATGTGCCCAGGGGCCCCTGGCCCTGGGCTGGGCCTCACTACAAAAAATCCTTATATCGAAGGATGGACCCCACACCGAAGTTGTCTCCACCTCAAACTTGTGCTGCCCTGATAGACCCAAGGTAGCCCTACAAACTGACATCAGGAACCTGGACTGCTGAGTTTTCTTTCCCAGGGAAAATGGAAAAAGGATGTGCCCAGGGGCCCCTGGCCCTGACTGCAAAAAATCCTTATATCGAAGGATGGACCCCACACCAAATTTGTCCCCACCTCAAACTTGTGCTGCCCTGTTAGACCCAAGGGAGCCCTACAAACTGACATCAGGAACCTGGACTGCTGAGTTTTCTTTCCCAGGGAAAATGGAAAAAGGGTGTGCCCAGGGGCCCCTGGCCCTGACTGCAAAAAATCCTTATATCGAAGGATGGACCCCACACTGAAGTTGTCCCCACCTCAAACTTGTGCTGCCCTGATAGACCCAAGGTAGCCCTACAAACTGACATCAGGAACCTGGACTGCTGAGTTTTCTTTCCCAGGGAAAATGGAAAAAGGATGTGCCCAGGGGCCCCTGGCCCTGGGCTGGGGCCTCACTTCAAAAAATCCTTATATCGAAGGATGGAGCCCACACCGAAGTTGTCCCCACCTCAAACTTGTGCTACCCTGATAGACCGAAGGGAGCTCTACAAACTGACATCAGGAACCTGGACTGCTGAGTTTTCTTTCCCAGGGAAAATGGAAAAAGGATGTGCCCAGGGGCCCCTGGCCCTGACTGCAAAAAATCCTTATATCGAAGGATGGACCCCACACCGAAGTTGTCCCCACCTCAAACTTGTGCTGCCCTGATAGACCCAAGGGAGCCCTACAAACTGACATCAGGAACCTGGACTGCTGAGTTTTCTTTCCCAGGGAAAATGGAAAAAGGATTGTGCCCAGGGGCCCCTGGCCCTGGGCTGGGGCCTCACTACAAAAAATCCTTATATCGAAGGATGGACCCCACACCGAAGTTGTCCCCACCTCAAACTTGTGCTGCCCTGATAGACCCAAGGGAGCCCTACAAACTGACATCAGGAACCTGGACTGCTGAGTTTTCTTTCCCAGGGAAAATGGAAAAAGGATGTGCCCAGGGGCCCCTGGCCCCGACTGCAAAAAATCCTTATATCGAAGGATGGACCCCACACCAAATTTGTCCCCACCTCAAACTTGTGCTGCTCTGATAGACCCAAGGGAGCCCTACAAACTGACATCAGGAACCTGGACTGCTGAGTTTTCTTTCCCAGGGAAAATGGCCAAAGGTTGTGCCCAGGGGCCCCTAGCCCTGACTGCAAAAAATCCTTATATCGAAGGATGGTCCCCACACCGAAGTTGTCCCCACCTCAAACCTCTGCTGCCCTGATACACCCAAGGGAGCCCTACAAACTGACATCAGGAACCTGGACTGCTGAGTTTTCTTTCCCAGGGAAAATTGAAAAAGGATGTGCCCAGGGGCCCCTGGCCCTGGGCTGGGGCCTCACTGCAAAAAATCCTTATATCAAAGGATGGACCCCACAGCGAAGTGTTCCGCTTCTAAAATTTGTGCTGCCCTGATAGACCCAAGGGAGCCCTACAAACTGACATCAGGAACCTGGACTGCTGAGTTTTCTTTCCCAGGGAAAATGGAAAAAGGATGTGCCCAGGGGCCCCTGGCCCTGACTGCAAAAAATCCTTATATCGAAGGATGGACCCCACACCGAAGTTGTCCCCACCTCAAACTTGTGCTGCCCTGATAGACCCAAGGGAGCCCTACAAACTGACATCAGGAACCTGGACTGCTGAGTTTTCTTTCCCAGGGAAAATGGAAAAAGGATGTGCCCAGGGGCCCCTGGACCCGAATGTAAAAATCCTTATATCGAAGGATGGACCCCACACCGAATTTGTCCCCACCTCAAACTTGTGCTGCCTTGATAGACCCAAGGGAGCCCTACAAACTGACATCAGGAACCTGGACTGCTGAGTTTTCTTTCCCAGGGAAAATGGCCAAAGGTTGTGCCCAGGGGCCCCTAGCCCTGACTGCAAAAAATCCTTATATCGAAGGATGGTCCCCACACCGAAGTTGTCCCCACCTCAAACCTCTGCTACCCTGATACACCCAAGGGAGCCCTACAAACTGACATCAGGAACCTGGACTGCTGAGTTTTCTTTCCAAGGGAAAATGGAAAACGGATGTGCCCAGGGGCCCCTGGCCCTGGGCCCCTGGCCCTGACTGCAAAAAATCCTTATATCGAAGGATGGAGCCCACACCGAAGTTGTCCCCACATCAAACTTGTGCTGCCCTGATAGACCCAAGGGAGCCCTACAAACTGACATCAGGAACCTGGACTGCTGAGTTTTCTTTCCCAGGGAAAATGGAAAAAGGATGTGCCCAGTGTCCCCTTGCCCTCGGCTGGGCCTCTCTGCAAAGAATCCTTATATCGAAGGATGGACCCCACACCAAAGATGTCCCCACCTCAAACTTGTGCTGCCCTGATAGACCCAAGGGAGCCCTACAAACTGACATCAGGAACCTGGACTGCTGAGTTTTCTTTCCCAGGGAAAATGGAAAAAGGATGTGCCCAGGGGCCCCTGGCCCTGGGCTGGGGCCTCACTTCAAAAAATCCTTATATCGAAGGATGGAGCCCACACCGAAGTTGTCCCCACCTCAAACTTGTGCTACCCTGATAGACCGAAGGGAGCTCTACAAACTGACATCAGGAACCTGGACTGCTGAGTTTTCTTTCCCAGGGAAAATGGCCAAAGGTTGTGCCCAGGGGCCCCTAGCCCTGACTGCAAAAAATCCTTATATCGAAGGATGGTCCCCACACCGAAGTTGTCCCCACCTCAAACCTCTGCTGCCCTGATACACCCAAGGGAGCCCTACAAACTGACATCAGGAACCTGGACTGCTGAGTTTTCTTTCCCAGGGAAAATGGAAAAAGGATGTGCCCAGGGGCCCCTGGCCCTGGGCTGGGGCCTCACTGCAAAAAATCCTTATATCAAAGGATGGACCCCACAGCGAAGTGTTCCGCTTCTAAAATTTGTGCTGCCCTGATAGACCCAAGGGAGCCCTACAAACTGACATCAGGAACCTGGACTGCTGAGTTTTCTTTCCCAGGGAAAATGGAAAAAGGATGTGCCCAGGGGCCCCTGGCCCTGACTGCAAAAAATCCTTATATCGAAGGATGGACCCCACACCGAAGTTGTCCCCACCTCAAACTTGTGCTGCCCTGATAGACCCAAGGGAGCCCTACAAACTGACATCAGGAACCTGGACTGCTGAGTTTTCTTTCCCAGGGAAAATGGAAAAAGGATGTGCCCAGGGGCCCCTGGACCCGAATGTAAAAATCCTTATATCGAAGGATGGACCCCACACCGAATTTGTCCCCACCTCAAACTTGTGCTGCCTTGATAGACCCAAGGGAGCCCTACAAACTGACATCAGGAACCTGGACTGCTGAGTTTTCTTTCCCAGGGAAAATGGCCAAAGGTTGTGCCCAGGGGCCCCTAGCCCTGACTGCAAAAAATCCTTATATCGAAGGATGGTCCCCACACCGAAGTTGTCCCCACCTCAAACCTCTGCTACCCTGATACACCCAAGGGAGCCCTACAAACTGACATCAGGAACCTGGACTGCTGAGTTTTCTTTCCAAGGGAAAATGGAAAACGGATGTGCCCAGGGGCCCCTGGCCCTGGGCCCCTGGCCCTGACTGCAAAAAATCCTTATATCGAAGGATGGAGCCCACACCGAAGTTGTCCCCACATCAAACTTGTGCTGCCCTGATAGACCCAAGGGAGCCCTACAAACTGACATCAGGAACCTGGACTGCTGAGTTTTCTTTCCCAGGGAAAATGGAAAAAGGATGTGCCCAGTGTCCCCTGGCCCTCGGCTGGGCCTCTCTGCAAAGAATCCTTATATCGAAGGATGGACCCCACACCAAAGATGTCCCCACCTCAAACTTGTGCTGCCCTGATAGACCCAAGGGAGCCCTACAAACTGACATCAGGAACCTGGACTGCTGAGTTTTCTTTCCCAGGGAAAATGGAAAAAGGATGTGCCCAGGGGCCCCTGGCCCTGACTGCAAAAAAACCTTATATCGAAGGATGGACCCCACACCGAAATTGTCTCCACCTCAAACTTGTGCTGCCCTGATAGACCCAAGGGAGCCCTACAAACTGACATCAGGAACCTGGACTGCTGAGTTTTCTTTCCCAGGTAAAATGGCCAAAGGTTGTGCCCAGGGGCCCCTGGCCCTGACTGCAAAAAATCCTTATATCGAAGGATGGACCCCACACTGAAGTTGTCCCCACCTCAAACTTGTGCTGCCCTAATAGACCTAAGGGAGCCCTACAAACTGACATCAGGAACCTGGACTGCTGAGTTTTCTTTCCCAGGGAAAATGGAAAAAGGATGTGCCCAGGGGCCCCTGGCCCTGACTGCAAAAAATCCTTATATCGAAGGATGGACCCCACACCGATGTTGTCCCCACCTCAAACTTGTGCTGCCCTGTTAGACCCAAGGGAACCCTACAAACTGACATCAGGAACCTGGACTGCTGAGTTTTCTTTCCCAGGGAAAATGGAAAAAGGATGTGCCCAGGGGCCCCTGGCCCTGGGCTGGGCCTCACTACAAAAAATCCTTATATCGAAGGATGGACCCCACACCGAAGTTGTCTCCACCTCAAACTTGTGCTGCCCTGATAGACCCAAGGTAGCCCTACAAACTGACATCAGGAACCTGGACTGCTGAGTTTTCTTTCCCAGGGAAAATGGAAAAAGGATGTGCCCAGGGGCCCCTGGCCCTGACTGCAAAATATCCTTATATCGAAGGATGGACCCCACACCGAAGTTGTCCCCACCTCAAACTTTTGCTGCCCTGATAGACCCAAGGGAGCCCTTCAAACTGACATCAGGAACCTGGACTGCTGAGTTTTCTTTCCCAGGGAAAATGGAAAAAGGATGTGCCCAGGGGCCCCTGGCCCTGACTGCAAAAAATCCTTATATCGAAGGATGGACCCCACACCGATGTTGTCCCCACCTCAAACTTGTGCTGCCCTGATAGACCCAAGGGAGCCCTACAAACTGACATCAGGAACCTGGACTGCTGAGTTTTCTTTCCCAGGTAAAATGGCCAAAGGTTGTGCCCAGGGGCCCCTGGCCCTGACTGCAAAAAATCCTTATATCGAAGGATGGACCCCACACTGAAGTTGTCCCCACCTCAAACTTGTGCTGCCCTGATAGACCCAAGGGAGCCCTACAAACTGACATCAGGAACCTGGACTGCTGAGTTTTCTTTCCCAGGGAAAATGGAAAAAGGATGTGCCCAGGGGCCCCTGGCCCTGACTGCAAAAAATCCTTATATCGAAGGATGGACTCCACACCGATGTTGTCCCCACCTCAAACTTGTGCTGCCCTGTTAGACCCAAGGGAACCCTACAAACTGACATCAGGAACCTGGACTGCTGAGTTTTCTTTCCCAGGGAAAATGGAAAAAGGATGTGCCCAGGGGCCCCTGGCCCTGGGCTGGGCCTCACTACAAAAAATCCTTATATCGAAGGATGGACCCCACACCGAAGTTGTCTCCACCTCAAACTTGTGCTGCCCTGATAGACCCAAGGTAGCCCTACAAACTGACATCAGGAACCTGGACTGCTGAGTTTTCTTTCCCAGGGAAAATGGAAAAAGGATGTGCCCAGGGGCCCCTGGCCCTGACTGCAAAATATCCTTATATCGAAGGATGGACCCCACACCGAAGTTGTCCCCACCTCAAACTTGTGCTGCCCTGATAGACCCAAGGGAGCCCTACAAACTGACATCAGGAACCTGGACTGCTGAGTTTTCTTTCCCAGGGAAAATGGAAAAAGGATGTGCCCAGGGGCCCCTGGCCCTGACTGCAAAAAATCCTTATATCGAAGGATGGAGCCCACACCGAAGTTGTCCCCACCTCAAACTTGTGCTGCCCTGATAGACCCAAGGGAGCCCTACAAACTGACATCAGGAACCTGGACTGCTGAGTTTTCTTTCCCAGGGAAAAAGGAAAAAGGATGTGCCAAATGTCCCCTGGCCCTGGGCTGGGCCTCTCTGCAAAGAATCCTTATATCGAAGGATGGACCCCACACCAAAGATGTCCCCACCTCAAACTTGTGCTGCCCTGATAGACCCAAGGGAGCCCTACAAACTGACATCAGGAACCTGGACTGCTGAGTTTTCTTTCCCAGGGAAAATGGAAAAAGGATGTGCCCAGGGGCCCCTGGCCCTGACTGCAAAATATCCTTATATCGAAGGATGGACCCCACACCGAAGTTGTCCCCACCTCAAACTTGTGCTGCCCTGATAGACCCAAGGGAGCCCTACAAACTGACATCAGGAACCTGGACTGCTGAGTTTTCTTTCCCAGGGAAAATGGAAAAAGGATGTGCCATGGGGCCCCTGGCCCTGGGCCCCTGGCCCTGACTGCAAAAAATCCTTATATCGAAGGATGGACCCCACACCGAAGTTGTCCCCACCTCAAAATTGTGCTGCCCTGATAGACCCAAGGGAGCCCTACAAACTGACATCAGGAACCTGGACTGCTAAGTTTTCTTTCCCAGGGAAAATGGAAAAAGGATGTGCCCAGGGGCCCCTGGCCCTGACTGCAAAAAATCCTTATATCGAAGGATGGACCCCACACCGATGTTGTCCCCACCTCAAACTTGTGCTGCCCTGATAGACCCAAGGGAGCCCTACAAACTGACATCAGGAACCTGGACTGCTGAGTTTTCTTTCCCAGGTAAAATGGCCAAAGGTTGTGCCCAGGGGCCCCTGGCCCTGACTGCAAAAAATCCTTATATCGAAGGATGGACCCCACACTGAAGTTGTCCCCACCTCAAACTTGTGCTGCCCTGTTAGACCCAAGGGAACCCTACAAACTGACATCAGGAACCTGGACTGCTGAGTTTTCTTTCCCAGGGAAAATGGAAAAAGGATGTGCCCAGGGGCCCCTGGCCCTGACTGCAAAAAATCCTTATATCGAAGGATGGACCCCACACCGATGTTGTCCCCACCTCAAACTTGTGCTGCCCTGTTAGACCCAAGGGAACCCTACAAACTGACATCAGGAACCTGGACTGCTGAGTTTTCTTTCCCAGGGAAAATGGAAAAAGGATGTGCCCAGGGGCCCCTGGCCCTGGGCTGGGCCTCACTACAAAAAATCCTTATATCGAAGGATGGACCCCACACCGAAGTTTTCTCCACCTCAAACTTGTGCTGCCCTGATAGACCCAAGGTAGCCCTACAAACTGACATCAGGAACCTGGACTGCTGAGTTTTCTTTCCCAGGGAAAATGGAAAAAGGATGTGCCCAGGGGCCCCTGGCCCTGACTGCAAAATATCCTTATATCGAAGGATGGACCCCACACCGAAGTTGTCCCCACCTCAAACTTGTGCTGCCCTGATAGACCCAAGGGAGCCCTACAAACTGACATCAGGAACCTGGACTGCTGAGTTTTCTTTCCCAGGGAAAATGGAAAAAGGATGTGCCCAGGGGCCCCTGGCCCTGGGCCCCTGGCCCTGACTGCAAAAAATCCTTATATCGAAGGATGGACCCCACACCAAAGTTGTCCCCACCTCAAACTTGTGCTGCCCTGATAGACCCAAGGGAGCCCTACAAACTGACATCAGGAACCTGGACTGCTGAGTTTTCTTTCCCAGGGAAAAAGGAAAAAGGATGTGCCCAGTGTCCCCTGGCCCTGGGCTGGGCCTCTCTGCAAAGAATCCTTATATCGAAGGATGGACCCCACACCAAAGATGTCCCCACCTCAAACTTGTGCTGCCCTGATAGACCCAAGGCAGCCCTACAAACTGACATCAGGAACCTGGACTGCTGAGTTTTCTTTCCCAGGGAAAATGGAAAAAGGATGTGCCCAGGGGCCCCTGGCCCTGACTGCAAAATATCCTTATATCGAAGGATGGACCCCACACCGAAGTTGTCCCCACCTCAAACTTGTGCTGCCCTGATAGACCCAAGGGAGCCCTACAAACTGACATCAGGAACCTGGACTGCTGAGTTTTCTTTCCCAGGGAAAATGGAAAAAGGATGTGCCCAGGGGCCCCTGGCCCTGGGCCCCTGGCCCTGACTGCAAAAAATCCTTATATCGAAGGATGGACCCCACACCGAAGTTGTCCCCACCTCAAACTTGTGCTGCCCTGATAGACCCAAGGGAGCCCTACAAACTGACATCAGGAACCTGGACTGCTGAGTTTTCTTTCCCAGGGAAAATGGAAAAAGGATGTGCCCAGTGTCCCCTGGGCCTGGGCTGGGCCTCTCTGCAAAGAATCCTTATATCGAAGGATGGACCCCACACCAAAGATGTCCCCACCTCAAACTTGTGCTGCCCTGATAGACCCAAGGGAGCCCTACAAACTGACATCAGGAACCTGGACTGCTGAGTTTTCTTTCCCAGGGAAAATGGAAAAAGGATGTGCCCAGGGGCCCCTGGCCCTGACTGCAAAAAATCCTTATATTGAAGGATGGACCCCACACCGATGTTGTCCCCACCTCAAATTTGTGCTACCCTGATAGACCTAAGGGAGCCCTACAAACTGACATCAGGAACCTGGACTGCTTTGTTTTCTTTCGCAGGTAAAATGGCCAAAGGTTGTGCCCAGGGGCCCCTGGCCCTGACTGCAAAAAATCCTTATATCGAAGGATGGACCCCACACCGAAGTTGTCCCCACCTCAAACTTGTGCTGCCCTGATAGACCCAAGGGAGCCCTACAAACTGACATCAGGAACCTGGACTGCTGAGTTTTCTTTCCCAGGGAAAATGGAAAACGGATGTGCCCAGGGGCCCCTGGCCCTGGGCTGGGGACTCACTGCAAAAAATCCTTATATCGAAGGATGGACCCCACAGCGAAGTGTTCCGCTTCTAAAATTTGTGCTGCCCTGATAGACCCAAGGGAGCCCTACAAACTGACATCAGGAACCTGGACTGCTGAGTTTTCTTTCCCAGGGAAAATGGAAAAAGGATGTGCCCAGGGGCCCCTGGCCCTGACTGAAAAATATCCTTATATCGAAGGATGGACCCCACACCGAAGTTGTCCCCACCTCAAACTTGTGCTGCCCTGATAGACCCAAGGGAGCCCTACAAACTGACATCAGGAACCTGGACTGCTGAGTTTTCTTTCCCAGGGAAAATGGAAAAAGGATGTGCACAGGGGCCCCTGGCCCTGGGCTGGGCCTCACTACAAAAAATCCTTATATCGAAGGATGGACCCCACACCGAAGTTGTCTCCACCTCAAACTTGTGCTGCCCTGATAGACCCAAGGTAGCCCTACAAACTGACATCAGGAACCTGGACTGCTGAGTTTTCTTTCCCAGGGAAAATGGAAAAAGGATGTGCCCAGGGGCCCCTGGCCCTGACTGCAAAATATCCTTATATCGAAGGATGGACCCCACACCGAAGTTGTCCCCACCTCAAACTTGTGCTGCCCTGATAGACCCAAGGGAGCCCTACAAACTGACATCAGGAACCTGGACTGCTGAGTTTTCTTTCCCAGGGAAAATGGAAAAAGGATGTGCCCAGGGGCCCCTGGCCCTGGGCCCCTGGCCCTGACTGCAAAAAATCCTTATATCGAAGGATGGAGCCCACACCGAAGTTGTCCCCACCTCAAACTTGTGCTGCCCTGATAGACCCAAGGGAGCCCTACAAACTGACATCAGGAACCTGGACTGCTGAGTTTTCTTTCCCAGGGAAAATGGAAAAAGGATGTGCCCAGTGTCCCCTGGCCCCGGGCTGGGCCTCTCTGCAAAGAATCCTTATATCGAAGGATGGACCCCACACGAAAGATGTCCCCACCTCAAACTTGTGCTGCCCTGATAGACCCAAGGGAGCCCTACAAACTGACATCAGGAACCTGGACTGCTGAGTTTTCTTTCCCAGGGAAAATGGAAAAAGGATGTGCCCAGGGGGCCCTTGCCCTGACTGCAAAAAATCCTTATATCGAAGGATGGAGCCCACACCGAAGTTGTCCCCACCTCAAACTTGTGCTGCCCTGATAGACCTAAGGGAGCCCTACAAACTGACATCAGGAACCTGGACTGCTGAGTTTTCTTTCCCAGGGAAAATGGAAAAAGGATGTGCCCAGGGGCCCCTGGCCCTGACTGCAAAAAATCCTTATATCGAAGGATGGACCCCACACCGAAGTTGTCTCCACGTCAAACTTGTGCTGCCCTGTTAGACCCAAGGGAACCCTACAAACTGACATCAGGAACCTGGACTGCTGAGTTTTCTTTCCCAGGGAAAATGGAAAAAGGATGTGCCCAGGGGCCCCTGGCCCTGGGCTGGGCCTCACTACAAAAAATCCTTATATCGAAGGATGGACCCCACACCGAAGTTGTCTCCACCTCAAACTTGTGCTGCCCTGATAGACCCAAGGTAGCCCTACAAACTGACATCAGGAACCTGGACTGCTGAGTTTTCTTTCCCAGGGAAAATGGAAAAAGGATGTGCCCAGGGGCCCCTGGCCCTGACTGCAAAATATCCTTATATCGAAGGATGGACCCCACACCGAAGTTGTCCCCACCTCAAACTTGTGCTGCCCTGATAGACCCAAGGGAGCCCTACAAACTGACATCAGGAACCTGGACTGCTGAGTTTTCTTTCCCAGGGAAAATGGAAAAAGGATGTGCCCAGGGGCCCCTGGCCCTGGGCTGGGGCCTCACTTCAAAAAATCCTTATATCGAAGGATGGACCCCACGCCGAAATTGTCTCCACCTCAAACTTGTGCTGCCCTGATAGACCCAAGGGAGCCCTACAAACTGACATCAGGAACCTGGACTGCTTTGTTTTCTTTCCCAGGTAAAATGGCCAAAGGTTGTGCCCAGGGGCCCCTGGCCCTGACTGCAAAAAATCCTTATATCGAAGGATGGACCCCACACTGAAGTTGTCCCCACCTCAAACTTGTGCTGCCCTGATAGACCCAAGGGAGCCCTACAAACTGACATCAGGAACCTGGACTGCTGAGTTTTCTTTCCCAGGGAAAATGGAAAAAGGATGTGCCCAGGGGCCCCTGGCCCTGGGCTGGGGCCTCACATCAAAAAATCCTTATATCGAAGGATGGAGCCCACACCGAAGTTGTCCCCACCTCAAACTTGTGCTACCCTGATAGACCGAAGGGAGCTCTACAAACTGACATCAGGAACCTGGACTGCTGAGTTTTCTTTCCCAGGGAAAATGGAAAAAGGATGTGCCCAGGGGCCCCTGGCCCTGACTGCAAAAAATCCTTATATCGAAGGATGGACCCCACACCGAAGTTGTCCCCACCTCAAACTTGTGCTGCCCTGATAGACCCAAGGGAGCCCTACAAACTGACATCAGGAACCTGGACTGCTGAGTTTTCTTTCCCAGGGAAAATGGAAAAAGGATTGTGCCCAGGGGCCCCTGGCCCTGGGCTGGGGACTCACTACAAAAAATCCTTATATCGAAGGATGGACCCCACACCGAAGTTGTCCCCACCTCAAACTTGTGCTGCCCTGATAGACCCAAGGGAGCCCTACAAACTGACATCAGGAACCTGGACTGCTGAGTTTTCTTTCCCAGGGAAAATGGAAAAAGGATGTGCCCAGGGGCCCCTGGCCCTGGGCTGGGGCCTCACTTCAAAAAATCCTTATATCGAAGGATGGACCCCACACCGAAGATGTCCCCACCTCAAACTTGTGCTGCCCTGATAGACCCAAGGGAGCCCTACAAACTGACATCAGGAACCTGGAGTGCTGAGTCTTCTTTCCCAGGGAAAATGGCCAAAGGTTGTGCCCAGGGGCCCCGGGCCCTGAGTCCAAAAAATCCTTATATCGAAGGATGGACTCCACACCGAAGTTGTCCCCACCTCAAACTTGTGCTGCCCTGATAGACCTAAGGGAGCCCTACAAACTGACATCAGGAACCTGGACTGCTGAGTTTTCTTTCCCAGGGAAAATGGTAAAAGGTTGTGCCCAGGGGCCCCTGGCCCTGACTGCAAAAATCCTTATATCGAAAGATGGAGCCCACACCGAAGTTGTCCCCTCCTCAAAGTTGTGCTGCCCTGATAGACCTAAGGGAACCCTACAAACTGACATCAGGAACCTGGACTGCTGAGTTTTCTTTCCCAGGGAAAATGGAAAAAGGATGTGCCCAGGGGCCCCTGGCCCTGGACTGGGGCCTCACTGCAAAGAATCCTTATATCGAAGGATGGAGCCCACACCAAATTTGTCCCCACCTCAAACTTGTGCTGCCCTGATAGACCCAAGGCAGCTCTACAAACTGACATCAGGAACCTGGACTGCTGAGTTTTCTTTCCCAGGGAAAATGGAAAAAGGATGTGCCCAGGGGCCCCTGGCCCTGACTGCAAAGAATCCTTATATCGAAGGATGGACCCCACACCGAAGTTGTCCCCACCTCAAAATTGTGCTGCCCTGATAGACCCAAGGGAGCCCTACAAACTGACATCAGGAACCTGGACTGCTGAGTTTTCTTTCCCAGGGAAAATGGAAAAAGGATGTGCCCAGTGTCCCCTGGCCCTGGGCTGGGCCTCTCTGCAAAGAATCCTTATATCGAAGGATGGACCCCACATCAAAGATATCCCCACCTCAAACTTGTGCTGCCCTGATAGACCCAAGGGAGCCCTACAAACTGACATCAGGAACCTGGACTGCTGAGTTTTCTTTCCCAGGGAAAATGGCCAAAGGTTGTGCCCAGGGGCCCCGGGCCCTGACTGCAAAAAATCCTTATATCGAAGGATGGACTCCACACCGAAGTTGTCCCCACCTCAAACTTGTGCTGCCCTGATAGACCTAAGGGAGCCCTACAAACTGACATCAGGAACCTGGACTGCTGAGTTTTCTTTCCCAGGGAATATGGTAAAAGGTTGTGCCCAGGGGCCCCTGGCCCTGACTGAAAAAATCCTTATATTGAAGGATGGACCCCACACCGAAGTTGTCCCCACCTCAAACTTGTGCTGCCCTGTTAGACCCAAGGGAGCCCTACAAACTGACATCAGGAACCTGGACTGCTGAGTTTTCTTTCCCAGGGAAAATGGAAAAAGGATGTGCCCAGGGGCCCCTGGCCCTGGGCTGGGGCCTCACTACAAAAAATCCTTATATCGAAGGATGGAGCCCACACTGAAGTTGTCCCCACCTCAAACTTGTGCTGCCCTGATAGACCCAAGGGAGCCCTACAACCTGACATCAGGAACCTGGACTGCTGAGTTTTCTTTCCCAGGGAAAATGGCCAAAGGTTGTGCCCAGGGGCCCCTGGCCCTGACTGCAAAAAATCCTTATATCGAAGGATGGACCCCACACCGAAGTTGTCCCCACCTCAAACTTGTGCTGCCCTGATAGACCCAAGGGAGCCCTACAAACTGACATCAGGAAGCTGGACTGCTGAGTTTTCTTTCCCAGGGAAAATGGAAAAAGGATGTGCCCAGGGGCCCCTGGCCCTGGGCCCCTGGCCCTAACTGCAAAAAATCCTTATATCGAAGGATGGACCCCACACCGAAGTTGTCCCCACCTCAAACTTGTGCTGCCCTGATAGACCCAAGGGAGCCCTACAAACTGACATCAGGAACCTGGACTGCTGAGTTTTCTTTCCCAGGGAAAATGGAAAAAGGATGTGCCCAGGGGCCCCTGGCCCTGACTGCAAAAAATCCTTATATCAAAGGATGGACCCCACACTGAAGTTGTCCCCACCTCAAACTTGTGCTGCCCTGATAGACCCAAGGGAGCCCTACAAACTGACATCAGGAACCTGGACTGCTGAGTTTTCTTTCCCAGGGAAAATGGAAAAAGGGTGTGCCCAGGGGCCCCTGGCCCTGACTGCAAAAAATCCTTATATCGAAGGATGGACCCCACACCAAAGTTGTCCCCACCTCAAACTTGTGCTGCCCTAATAGACCTAAGGGAGCCCTACAAACTGACATCAGGAACCTGGACTGCTGAGTTTTCTTTCCCAGGGAAAATGGAAAAGGATGTGCCCAGGGGCCCCTGGCCCTGGGCTGGGGCCTCACTTCAAAAAATCCTTATATCGAAGGATGGAGCCCACACCGAAGTTGTCCCCACCTCAAACTTGTGCTACCCTGATAGACCCAAGGAAGCTCTACAAACTGACATCAGGAACCTGGACTGCTGAGTTTTCTTTCCCAGGGAAAATGGAAAAAGGATGTGCCCAGGGGCCCCTGGCCCTGGGCCCCTGGCCCTAACTGCAAAAAATCCTTATATCGAAGGATGGACCCCACACCGAAGTTGTCCCCACCTCAAACTTGTGCTGCCCTGATAGACCCAAGGGAGCCCTACAAACTGACATCAGGAACCTGGACTGCTGAGTTTTCTTTCCCAGGGAAAATGGAAAAAGGATGTGCCCAGGGGCCCCTGGCCCTGGGCTGGGGCCTCACTTCAAAAAATCCTTATATCGAAGGATGGAGCCCACACCGAAGTTGTCCCCACCTCAAACTTGTGCTACCCTGATAGACCCAAGGGAGCTCTACAAACTGACATCAGGAACCTGGACTGCTGAGTTTTCGTTCCCAGGGAAAATGGAAAAAGGATGTGCCCAGGGGCCCCTGGCCCTGACTGCAAAGAATCCTTATATCGAAGGATGGACCCCACACCGAAGTTGTCCCCACCTCAAACTTGTGCTGCCCTGATAGACCCAAGGGAGCCCTACAAACTGACATCAGGAACCTGGACTGCTGAGTTTTCTTTCCCAGGGAAAATGGAAAAAGGATGTGCCCAGTGTCCCCTGGCCCTGGGCTGGATCTCACTTCAAAAAATCCTTATATCGAAGGATGGACCCCACACCGAAGTTGTCCCCACCTCAAACTTGTGCTGCCCTGATAGACCCAAGGGAGCCCTACAAACTGACATCAGGAACCTGGACTGCTGAGTTTTCTTTCCCAGGGAAAATGGAAAAAGGATGTGCCCAGGGGCCCCTGGCCCTGACTGCAAAGAATCCTTATATCGAAGGATGGACCCCACACCGAAGTTGTCCCCACCTCAAACTTGTGCTGCCCTGATAGACCCAAGGGAGCCCTACAAACTGACATCAGGAACCTGGACTGCTGAGTTTTCTTTCCCAGGGAAAATGGAAAAAGGGTGTGCCCAGGGGCCACTGGCCCTGACTGCAAAAAATCCTTATATCGAAGGATGGACCCCACACCGAAGTTGTCCCCACCTCAAACTTGTGCTGCCCTCATACACCCAAGGGAGCCCTACAAACTGACATCAGGAACCTGGACTGCTGAGTTTTCTTTCCCAGGGAAAATGGAAAAAAGTTGTGCCCAGGGGCCCCTGGCCCTGGGCTGGGGACTCACTACAAAAAATCCTTATATCGAAGGATGGACCCCACACCGAAATTGTCTCCACCTCAAACTTGTGCTGCCCTGATAGACCCAAGGGAGCCCTACAAACTGACATCAGGAACCTGGACTGCTGAGTTTTCTTTCCCAGGTAAAATGGCCAAAGGTTGTGCCCAGGGGACCCTGGCCCTGACTGCAAAAAATCCTTATATCGAAGGATGGACCCCACACTGAAGTTGTCCCCACCTCAAACCTGTGCTGCCCTAATAGACCTAAGGGAGCCCTACAAACTGACATCAGGAACCTGGACTGCTGAGTTTTCTTTCCCAGGGAAAATAGAAAAAGGATGTGCCCGGGGCCCCTGGCCCTGACTGCAAAAAATCCTTATATCGAAGGATGGACCCCACACTGAAGTTGTCCCCACCTCAAACCTGTGCTGCCCTGATAGACCTAAGGGAGCCCTACAAACTGACATCAGGAACCTGGACTGCTGAGTTTTCTTTCCCAGGGAAAATGGAAAAAGGATGTGCCCAGGGGCCCCTGGCCCTGGGCTGGGGCCTCACTTCAAAAAATCCTTATATCGAAGGATGGAGCCCACACCGAAGTTGTCCCCACCTCAAACTTGTGCTACCCTGATAGACCCAAGGGAGCTCTCCAAACTGACATCAAAAACATGGACTGCTGAGTTTTCTTTCCCAGGGAAAATGGAAAAAGGATGTGCCCAGGGGCCCCTGGCCCTGACTGCAAAATATCCTTATATCGAAGGATGGAGCCCACACCGAAGTTGTCCCCACCTCAAACTTGTGCTGCCCTGATAGACCCAAGGGAACCCTACAAACTGACATCAGGAACCTGGACTGCTGAGTTTTCTTTCCCAGGGAAAATGGAAAAAGGGTGTGCCCAGGGGCCCCTGGCCCTGACTGCAAAAAATCCTTATATCGAAGGATGGACCCCACACCGAAGTTGTCCCCACCTCAAACTTGTGCTGCCCTGATAGACCTAAGGGAGCCCTACAAACTGACATCAGGAACCTGGACTGCTGAGTTTTCTTTCCCAGGGAAAATGGAAAAAGGATGTGCCCAGGGGTCCCTGGCCCTGACTGCAAAAAATCCTTATATCGAAGGATGGAGCCCACACCGAAGTTGTCCCCTCCTCAAAGTTGTGCTGCCCTGATAGACCTAAGGGAACCCTACAAACTGACATCAGGAACCTGGACTGCTGAGTTTTCTTTCCCAGGGAAAATGGAAAAAAGTTGTGCCCAGGGGCCCCTGGCCCTGGGCTGGGGCCTCACTACAAAAAATCCTTATATCGAAGGATGGACCCCACACCGAAGTTGTCTCCACCTCAAACTTGTGCTGCCCTGATAGACCCAAGGTAGCCCTACAAACTGACATCAGGAACCTGGACTGCTGAGTTTTCTTTCCCAGGGAAAATGGAAAAAGGGTGTGCCCAGGGGCCCCTGGCCCTGACTGCAAAATATCCTTATATCGAAGGATGGACCCCACACCGAAGTTGTCCCCACCTCAAACTTGTGCTGCCCTGATAGACCCAAGGGAGCCCTACAAACTGACATCAGGAACCTGGACTGCTGAGTTTTCTTTCCCAGGGAAAATGGAAAAAGGATGTGCCCAGGGGCCCCTGGCCCTGGGCTGGCCTCTCTGCAAAGAATCCTTATATCGAAGGATGGACCCCACACTGAAGTTGTCCCCACCTCAAACTTGTGCTGCCCTGATAGACCCAAGGGAGCCCTACAAACTGACATCAGGAACCTGGACTGCTGAGTTTTCTTTCCCAGGGAAAATGGAAAAAGGATGTGCCCAGGGGCCCCTGGCCCTGACTGCAAAAAATCCTTATATCGAAGGATGGACCCCACACTGAAGTTGTCCCCACCTCAAACTTGTGCTGCCCTGATAGACCCAAGGGAGCCCTACAAACTGACATCAGGAACCTGGACTGCTGAGTTTTCTTTCCCAGGGAAAATGGCCAAAGGTTGTGCCCAGGGGCTCCTAGCCCTGACTGCAAAAAATCCTTATATCGAAGGATGGTCCCCACACCGAAGATGTCCCCACCTCAAACTTGTGCTGCCCTGATACACCAAAGGGAGCCCTACAAACTGACATCAGAAACCTGGACTGCTGAGTTTTCTTTCCCAGGGAAAATGGACAAAGGTTGTGCCCAGGGGCCCCGGGCCCTGAGTGCAAAAAATCCTTATATCGAAGGATGGACCCCACACCGAAGTTGTCTCCACCTCAAACTTGTGCTGCCCTGATAGACCTAAGGGAGCCCTACAAACTGACATCAGGAACCTGGACTGCTGAGTTTTCTTTCCCAGGGAAAATGGTAAAAGGGTGTGCCCAGGGGCCCCTGGCCCTGACTGCAAAAAATCCTTATATCGAAGGATGGATCCCACACCGAAGTTGTCCCCACCTCAAACTTTTGCTGCCCTGTTAGACCCAAGGGAACCCTACAAACTGACATCAGGAACCTGGACTGCTGAGTTTTCTTTCCCAGGGAAAATGGAAAAAGGATGTGCCCAGGGGCCCCTGGCCCTGAGCTGGGGCCTCGCTACAAAAAATCCTTATATCGAAGGATGGACCCCACACCGAAGTTGTCTCCACCTCAAACTTGTGCTGCCCTGATAGACCCAAGGTAGCCCTACAAACTGACATCAGGAACCTGGACTGCTGAGTTTTCTTTCCCAGGGAAAATGGAAAAAGGATGTGCCCAGGGGCCCCTGGCCCTGACTGCAAAATATCCTTATATCGAAGGATGGACCCCACACCGAAGTTGTCCCCACCTCAAACTTGTGCTGCCCTGATAGACCCAAGGGAGCCCTACAAACTGACATCAGGAACCTGGACTGCTGAGTTTTCTTTCCCAGGGAAAATGGAAAAAGGATGTGCCCAGGGGCCCCTGGTCCTGGGCCCCTGGCCCTGACTGCAAAAAATCCTTATATCGAAGGATGGACCCCACACCGAAGTTGTCCCCACCTCAAACTTGTGCTGCCCTGATAGACCCAAGGGAGCCCTACAAACTGACATCAGGAACCTGGACTGCTGAGTTTTCTTTCCCAGGGAAAATGGAAAAAGGATGTGCCCAGGGGCCCCTGGCCCTGGGCTGGGGCCTCACTTCAAAAAATCCTTATATCGAAGGATGGAGCCCACACCGAAGTTGTCCCCACCTCAAACTTGTGCTACCCTGATAGACCCAAGGGATCTCTCCAAACTGACATCAGGAACCTGGACTGCTGAGTTTTCTTTCCCAGGTAAAATGGAAAAAGGGTGTGCCCAGGGGCCCCTGGCCCTGACTGCAAAAAATCCTTATATCGAAGGATGGACCCCACACTGAAGTTGTCCCACACCTCAAACTTGTGCTGCCCTGATAGACCTAACGGAGCCCTACAAACTGACATCAGGAACCTGGACTGCTGAGTTTTCTTTCCCAGGGAAAATGGAAAAAGGATGTGCCCAGGGGCCCCTGGCCCTGACTGCAAAAAATCCTTATATCGAAGGATGGACCCCACACTGAAGTTGTCCCCACCTCAAACTTGTGCTGACCTAATAGACCTAAGGGAGCCCTACAAACTGACATCAGGAACCTGGACTGCTGAGTTTTCTTTCCCAGGGAAAATGGAAAAAGGATGTGCCCAGGGGCCCCTGGCCCTGACTGCCAAAAATCCTTATATCGAAGGATGGACCCCACACTGAAGTTGTCCCCTCCTCAAAGTTCTGCTGCCGTGATAGACCTAAGGGAACCCTACAAACTGACATCAGGAACCTGGACTGCTGAGTTTTCTTTCCCAGGGAAAATGGAAAAAGGTTGTGCCCAGGGGCCCCTGGCCCTGGGCTGGGGCCTCACTTCAAAAAATCCTTATATCGAAGGATGGACCCCACACCGAAGTTGTCCCCACCTCAAACTTGTGCTACCCTGATAGACCCAAGGGAGCTCTACAAACTGACATCAGGAACCTGGACTGCTGAGTTTTCTTTCCCAGGGAAAATGGAAAAAGGATGTGCCCAGGGGCCCCTGGCCCTGACTGCAAAGAATCCTTATATCGAAGGATGGACCCCACACCGAAGTTGTCCCCACCTCAAACTTGTGCTGCCCTGATAGACCCAAGGGAGCCCTACAAACTGACATCAGGAACCTGGACTGCTGAGTTTTCTTTCCCAGGGAAAATGGCCAACGGTTGTGCCCAGGGGCTCTTAGCCCTGACTGCAAAAAATCCTTATATCGAAGGATGGTCCCCACACCGAAGATGTCCCCACCTCAAACTTGTGCTGCCCTGATACACCCAAGGGAGCCCTACAAACTGACATCAGCAACCTGGACTGCTGAGTTTTCTTTCCCAGGGAAAATGGCCAAAGGTTGTGCCCTGGGGCCACGGGCCCTGAGTGCAAAAAATCCTTATATCGAAGGATGGACTCCACACCGAAGTTGTCCCCACCTCAAACTTGTGCTGCCCTGATAGACCTAAGGGAGCCCAACAAACTGACATCAGGAACCTGGACTGCTGAGTTTTCTTTCCCAGGGAAAATGGAAAAAGGATGTGCCCGGGGCCCCTGGCCCTGACTGCAAAAAATCCTTATATCGAAGGATGGACCCCACACTGAAGTTGTCCCCACCTCAAACCTGTGCTGCCCTGATAGACCTAAGGGAGCCCTACAAACTGACATCAGGAACCTGGACTGCTGAGTTTTCTTTCCCAGGGAAAATGGAAAAAGGATGTGCCCAGGGGCCCCTGGCCCTGGGCTGGGGCCTCACTTCAAAAAATCCTTATATCGAAGGATGGAGCCCACACCGAACTTGTCCCCACCTCAAACTTGTGCTACCCTGATAGACCCAAGGGAGCTCTCCAAACTGACATCAAAAACATGGACTGCTGAGTTTTCTTTCCCAGGGAAAATGGAAAAAGGATGTGCCCAGGGGCCCCTGGCCCTGACTGCAAAAAATCCTTATATCGAAGGATGGAGCCCACACCGAAGTTGTCCCCACCTCAAACTTGTGCTGCCCTGATAGACCCAAGGGAACCCTACAAACTGACATCAGGAACCTGGACTGCTGAGTTTTCTTTCCCAGGGAAAATGGAAAAAGGGTGTGCCCAGGGGCCCCTGGCCCTGACTGCAAAAAATCCTTATATCGAAGGATGGACCCCACACCGAAGTTGTCCCCACCTCAAACTTGTGCTGCCCTGATAGACCTAAGGGAGCCCTACAAACTGACATCAGGAACCTGGACTGCTGAGTTTTCTTTCCCAGGGAAAATGGAAAAAGGATGTGCCCAGGGGGCCCTGGCCCTGACTGCAAAAAATCCTTATATCGAAGGATGGAGCCCACACCGAAGTTGTCCCCTCCTCAAAGTTGTGCTGCCCTGATAGACCTAAGGGAACCCTACAAACTGACATCAGGAACCTGGACTGCTGAGTTTTCTTTCCCAGGGAAAATGGAAAAAAGTTGTGCCCAGGGGCCCCTGGCCCTGGGCTGGGGCCTCACTACAAAAAATCCTTATATCGAAGGATGGACCCCACACCGAAGTTGTCTCCACCTCAAACTTGTGCTGCCCTGATAGACCCAAGGTAGCCCTACAAACTGACATCAGGAACCTGGACTGCTGAGTTTTCTTTCCCAGGGAAAATGGAAAAAGGGTGTGCCCAGGGGCCCCTGGCCCTGACTGCAAAATATCCTTATATCGAAGGATGGACCCCACACCGAAGTTGTCCCCACCTCAAACTTGTGCTGCCCTGATAGACCCAAGGGAGCCCTACAAACTGACATCAGGAACCTGGACTGCTGAGTTTTCTTTCCCAGGGAAAATGGAAAAAGGATGTGCCCAGGGGCCCCTGGCCCTGGGCCCCTGGCCCTGACTGCAAAAAATCCTTATATCGAAGGATGGACCCCACACCGAAGTTGTCCCCACCTCAAACTTGTGCTGCCCTGATAGACCCAAGGGAGCCCTACAAACTGACATCAGGAACCTGGACTGCTGAGTTTTCTTTCCCAGGGAAAATGGAAAAAGGATGTGCCCAGGGGCCCCTGGCCCTGGGCTGGCCTCTCTGCAAAGAATCCTTATATCGAAGGATGGACCCCACACTGAAGTTGTCCCCACCTCAAACTTGTGCTGCCCTGATAGACCCAAGGGAGCCCTACAAACTGACATCAGGAACCTGGACTGCTGAGTTTTCTTTCCCAGGGAAAATGGAAAAAGGATGTGCCCAGGGGCCCCTGGCCCTGACTGCAAAAAATCCTTATATCGAAGGATGGACCCCACACTGAAGTTGTCCCCACCTCAAACTTGTGCTGCCCTGATAGACCCAAGGGAGCCCTACAAACTGACATCAGGAACCTGGACTGCTGAGTTTTCTTTCCCAGGGAAAATGGCCAAAGGTTGTGCCCAGGGGCTCCTAGCCCTGACTGCAAAAAATCCTTATATCGAAGGATGGTCCCCACACCGAAGATGTCCCCACCTCAAACTTGTGCTGCCCTGATACACCAAAGGGAGCCCTACAAACTGACATCAGAAACCTGGACTGCTGAGTTTTCTTTCCCAGGGAAAATGGACAAAGGTTGTGCCCAGGGGCCCCGGGCCCTGAGTGCAAAAAATCCTTATATCGAAGGATGGATCCCACACCGAAGTTGTCCCCACCTCAAACTTTTGCTGCCCTGTTAGACCCAAGGGAACCCTACAAACTGACATCAGGAACCTGGACTGCTGAGTTTTCTTTCCCAGGGAAAATGGAAAAAGGATGTGCCCAGGGGCCCCTGGCCCTGGGCTGGGGCCTCACTACAAAAAATCCTTATATCGAAGGATGGACCCCACACCGAAGTTGTCTCCACCTCAAACTTGTGCTGCCCTGATAGACCCAAGGTAGCCCTACAAACTGACATCAGGAACCTGGACTGCTGAGTTTTCTTTCCCAGGGAAAATGGAAAAAGGATGTGCCCAGGGGCCCCTGGCCCTGACTGCAAAATATCCTTATATCGAAGGATGGACCCCACACCGAAGTTGTCCCCACCTCAAACTTGTGCTGCCCTGATAGACCCAAGGGAGCCCTACAAACTGACATCAGGAACCTGGACTGCTGAGTTTTCTTTCCCAGGGAAAATGGAAAAAGGATGTGCCCAGGGGCCCCTGGTACTGGGCCCCTGGCCCTGACTGCAAAAAATCCTTATATCGAAGGATGGACCCCACACCGAAGTTGTCCCCACCTCAAACTTGTGCTGCCCTGATAGACCCAAGGGAGCCCTACAAACTGACATCAGGAACCTGGACTGCTGAGTTTTCTTTCCCAGGGAAAATGGAAAAAGGGTGTGCCCAGGGGCCCCTGGCCCTGACTGCAAAAAATCCTTATATCGAAGGATGGACCCCACACCGAAGTTGTCCCCACCTCAAACTTGTGCTGCCCTGATAGACCTAAGGGAGCCCTACAAACTGACATCAGGAACCTGGACTGCTGAGTTTTCTTTCCCAGGGAAAATGGAAAAAGGATGTGCCCAGGGGTCCCTGGCCCTGACTGCAAAAAATCCTTATATCGAAGGATGGAGCCCACACCGAAGTTGTCCCCTCCTCAAAGTTGTGCTGCCCTGATAGACCTAAGGGAACCCTACAAACTGACATCAGGAACCTGGACTGCTGAGTTTTCTTTCCCAGGGAAAATGGAAAAAAGTTGTGCCCAGGGGCCCCTGGCCCTGGGCTGGGGCCTCACTACAAAAAATCCTTATATCGAAGGATGGACCCCACACCGAAGTTGTCTCCACCTCAAACTTGTGCTGCCCTGATAGACCCAAGGTAGCCCTACAAACTGACATCAGGAACCTGGACTGCTGAGTTTTCTTTCCCAGGGAAAATGGAAAAAGGGTGTGCCCAGGGGCCCCTGGCCCTGACTGCAAAATATCCTTATATCGAAGGATGGACCCCACACCGAAGTTGTCCCCACCTCAAACTTGTGCTGCCCTGATAGACCCAAGGGAGCCCTACAAACTGACATCAGGAACCTGGACTGCTGAGTTTTCTTTCCCAGGGAAAATGGAAAAAGGATGTGCCCAGGGGCCCCTGGCCCTGGGCTGGCCTCTCTGCAAAGAATCCTTATATCGAAGGATGGACCCCACACTGAAGTTGTCCCCACCTCAAACTTGTGCTGCCCTGATAGACCCAAGGGAGCCCTACAAACTGACATCAGGAACCTGGACTGCTGAGTTTTCTTTCCCAGGGAAAATGGAAAAAGGATGTGCCCAGGGGCCCCTGGCCCTGACTGCAAAAAATCCTTATATCGAAGGATGGACCCCACACTGAAGTTGTCCCCACCTCAAACTTGTGCTGCCCTGATAGACCCAAGGGAGCCCTACAAACTGACATCAGGAACCTGGACTGCTGAGTTTTCTTTCCCAGGGAAAATGGCCAAAGGTTGTGCCCAGGGGCTCCTAGCCCTGACTGCAAAAAATCCTTATATCGAAGGATGGTCCCCACACCGAAGATGTCCCCACCTCAAACTTGTGCTGCCCTGATACACCAAAGGGAGCCCTACAAACTGACATCAGAAACCTGGACTGCTGAGTTTTCTTTCCCAGGGAAAATGGACAAAGGTTGTGCCCAGGGGCCCCGGGCCCTGAGTGCAAAAAATCCTTATATCGAAGGATGGACCCCACACCGAAGTTGTCTCCACCTCAAACTTGTGCTGCCCTGATAGACCTAAGGGAGCCCTACAAACTGACATCAGGAACCTGGACTGCTGAGTTTTCTTTCCCAGGGAAAATGGTAAAAGGGTGTGCCCAGGGGCCCCTGGCCCTGACTGCAAAAAATCCTTATATCGAAGGATGGATCCCACACCGAAGTTGTCCCCACCTCAAACTTTTGCTGCCCTGTTAGACCCAAGGGAACCCTACAAACTGACATCAGGAACCTGGACTGCTGAGTTTTCTTTCCCAGGGAAAATGGAAAAAGGATGTGCCCAGGGGCCCCTGGCCCTGAGCTGGGGCCTCGCTACAAAAAATCCTTATATCGAAGGATGGACCCCACACCGAAGTTGTCTCCACCTCAAACTTGTGCTGCCCTGATAGACCCAAGGTAGCCCTACAAACTGACATCAGGAACCTGGACTGCTGAGTTTTCTTTCCCAGGGAAAATGGAAAAAGGATGTGCCCAGGGGCCCCTGGCCCTGACTGCAAAATATCCTTATATCGAAGGATGGACCCCACACCGAAGTTGTCCCCACCTCAAACTTGTGCTGCCCTGATAGACCCAAGGGAGCCCTACAAACTGACATCAGGAACCTGGACTGCTGAGTTTTCTTTCCCAGGGAAAATGGAAAAAGGATGTGCCCAGGGGCCCCTGGTCCTGGGCCCCTGGCCCTGACTGCAAAAAATCCTTATATCGAAGGATGGACCCCACACCGAAGTTGTCCCCACCTCAAACTTGTGCTGCCCTGATAGACCCAAGGGAGCCCTACAAACTGACATCAGGAACCTGGACTGCTGAGTTTTCTTTCCCAGGGAAAATGGAAAAAGGATGTGCCCAGGGGCCCCTGGCCCTGGGCTGGGGCCTCACTTCAAAAAATCCTTATATCGAAGGATGGAGCCCACACCGAAGTTGTCCCCACCTCAAACTTGTGCTACCCTGATAGACCCAAGGGATCTCTCCAAACTGACATCAGGAACCTGGACTGCTGAGTTTTCTTTCCCAGGGAAAATGGTAAAAGGTTGTGCCCAGGGGCCCCTGGCCCTGACTGCAAAAAATCCTTATATCGAAGGATGGACCCCACACTGAAGTTGTCCCACACCTCAAACTTGTGCTGCCCTGATAGACCTAACGGAGCCCTACAAACTGACATCAGGAACCTGGACTGCTGAGTTTTCTTTCCCAGGGAAAATGGAAAAAGGATGTGCCCAGGGGCCCCTGGCCCTGACTGCAAAAAATCCTTATATCGAAGGATGGACCCCACACTGAAGTTGTCCCCACCTCAAACTTGTGCTGACCTAATAGACCTAAGGGAGCCCTACAAACTGACATCAGGAACCTGGACTGCTGAGTTTTCTTTCCCAGGGAAAATGGAAAAAGGATGTGCCCAGGGGCCCCTGGCCCTGACTGCCAAAAATCCTTATATCGAAGGATGGACCCCACACTGAAGTTGTCCCCTCCTCAAAGTTCTGCTGCCGTGATAGACCTAAGGGAACCCTACAAACTGACATCAGGAACCTGGACTGCTGAGTTTTCTTTCCCAGGGAAAATGGAAAAAGGATGTGCCCAGGGGCCCCTGGCCCTGGGCTGGGGCCTCACTTCAAAAAATCCTTATATCGAAGGATGGACCCCACACCGAAGTTGTCCCCACCTCAAACTTGTGCTGCCCTGATAGACCCAAGGGAGCCCTACAAACTGACATCAGGAACCTGGACTGCTGAGTTTTCTTTCCCAGGGAAAATGGAAAAAGGATGTGCCCAGGGGCCCCTGGCCCTGGGCTGGCCTCTCTGCAAAGAATCCTTATATCGAAGGATGGACCCCACACTGAAGTTGTCCCCACCTCAAACTTGTGCTGCCCTGATACACCAAAGGGAGCCCTACAAACTGACATCAGAAACCTGGACTGCTGAGTTTTCTTTCCCAGGGAAAATGGACAAAGGTTGTGCCCAGGGGCCCCGGGCCCTGAGTGCAAAAAATCCTTATATCGAAGGATGGACCCCACACCGAAGTTGTCTCCACCTCAAACTTGTGCTGCCCTGATAGACCTAAGGGAGCCCTACAAACTGACATCAGGAACCTGGACTGCTGAGTTTTCTTTCCCAGGGAAAATGGTAAAAGGGTGTGCCCAGGGGCCCCTGGCCCTGACTGCAAAAAATCCTTATATCGAAGGATGGAGCCCACACCGAAGTTGTCCCCACCTCAAACTTTTGCTGCCCTGTTAGACCCAAGGGAACCCTACAAACTGACATCAGGAACCTGGACTGCTGAGTTTTCTTTCCCAGGGAAAATGGAAAAAGGATGTGCCCAGGGGCCCCTGGCCCTGAGCTGGGGCCTCGCTACAAAAAATCCTTATATCGAAGGATGGACCCCACACCGAAGTTGTCTCCACCTCAAACTTGTGCTGCCCTGATAGACCCAAGGTAGCCCTACAAACTGACATCAGGAACCTGGACTGCTGAGTTTTCTTTCCCAGGGAAAATGGAAAAAGGATGTGCCCAGGGGCCCCTGGCCCTGACTGCAAAATATCCTTATATCGAAGGATGGACCCCACACCGAAGTTGTCCCCACCTCAAACTTGTGCTACCCTGATAGACCCAAGGGATCTCTCCAAACTGACATCAGGAACCTGGACTGCTGAGTTTTCTTTCCCAGGTAAAATGGAAAAAGGATGTGCCCAGGGGCCCCTGGCCCTGACTGCAAAAAATCCTTATATCGAAGGATGGACCCCACACTGAAGTTGTCCCACACCTCAAACTTGTGCTGCCCTGATAGACCTAACGGAGCCCTACAAACTGACATCAGGAACCTGGACTGCTGAGTTTTCTTTCCCAGGGAAAATGGAAAAAGGATGTGCCCAGGGGCCCCTGGCCCTGACTGCAAAAAATCCTTATATCGAAGGATGGACCCCACACTGAAGTTGTCCCCACCTCAAACTTGTGCTGACCTAATAGACCTAAGGGAGCCCTACAAACTGACATCAGGAACCTGGACTGCTGAGTTTTCTTTCCCAGGGAAAATGGAAAAAGGATGTGCCCAGGGGCCCCTGGCCCTGACTGCCAAAAATCCTTATATCGAAGGATGGACCCCACACTGAAGTTGTCCCCTCCTCAAAGTTCTGCTGCCGTGATAGACCTAAGGGAACCCTACAAACTGACATCAGGAACCTGGACTGCTGAGTTTTCTTTCCCAGGGAAAATGGAAAAAGGTTGTGCCCAGGGGCCCCTGGCCCTGGGCTGGGGCCTCACTTCAAAAAATCCTTATATCGAAGGATGGACCCCACACCGAAGTTGTCCCCACCTCAAACTTGTGCTACCCTGATAGACCCAAGGGAGCTCTACAAACTGACATCAGGAACCTGGACTGCTGAGTTTTCTTTCCCAGGGAAAATGGAAAAAGGATGTGCCCAGGGGCCCCTGGCCCTGACTGCAAAGAATCCTTATATCGAAGGATGGACCCCACACCGAAGTTGTCCCCACCTCAAACTTGTGCTGCCCTGATAGACCCAAGGGAGCCCTACAAACTGACATCAGGAACCTGGACTGCTGAGTTTTCTTTCCCAGGGAAAATGGCCAACGGTTGTGCCCAGGGGCTCTTAGCCCTGACTGCAAAAAATCCTTATATCGAAGGATGGTCCCCACACCGAAGATGTCCCCACCTCAAACTTGTGCTGCCCTGATACACCCAAGGGAGCCCTACAAACTGACATCAGCAACCTGGACTGCTGAGTTTTCTTTCCCAGGGAAAATGGCCAAAGGTTGTGCCCTGGGGCCACGGGCCCTGAGTGCAAAAAATCCTTATATCGAAGGATGGACTCCACACCGAAGTTGTCCCCACCTCAAACTTGTGCTGCCCTGATAGACCTAAGGGAGCCCAACAAACTGACATCAGGAACCTGGACTGCTGAGTTTTCTTTCCCAGGGAAAATGGAAAAAGGACGTGCCCGGGGCCCCTGGCCCTGACTGCAAAAAATCCTTATATCGAAGGATGGACCCCACACTGAAATTGTCCCCACCTCAAACCTGTGCTGCCCTGATAGACCTAAGGGAGCCCTACAAACTGACATCAGGAACCTGGACTGCTGAGTTTTCTTTCCCAGGGAAAATGGAAAAAGGATGTGCCCAGGGGCCCCTGGCCCTGGGCTGGGGCCTCACTTCAAAAAATCCTTATATCGAAGGATGGAGCCCACACCGAAGTTGTCCCCACCTCAAACTTGTGCTACCCTGATAGACCCAAGGGAGCTCTCCAAACTGACATCAAAAACATGGACTGCTGAGTTTTCTTTCCCAGGGAAAATGGAAAAAGGATGTGCCCAGGGGCCCCTGGCCCTGACTGCAAAAAATCCTTATATCGAAGGATGGAGCCCACACCGAAGTTGTCCCCACCTCAAACTTGTGCTGCCCTGATAGACCCAAGGGAACCCTACAAACTGACATCAGGAACCTGGACTGCTGAGTTTTCTTTCCCAGGGAAAATGGAAAAAGGGTGTGCCCAGGGGCCCCTGGCCCTGACTGCAAAAAATCCTTATATCGAAGGATGGACCCCACACCGAAGTTGTCCCCACCTCAAACTTGTGCTGCCCTGATAGACCTAAGGGAGCCCTACAAACTGACATCAGGAACCTGGACTGCTGAGTTTTCTTTCCCAGGGAAAATGGAAAAAGGATGTGCCCAGGGGGCCCTGGCCCTGACTGCAAAAAATCCTTATATCGAAGGATGGAGCCCACACCGAAGTTGTCCCCTCCTCAAAGTTGTGCTGCCCTGATAGACCTAAGGGAACCCTACAAACTGACATCAGGAACCTGGACTGCTGAGTTTTCTTTCCCAGGGAAAATGGAAAAAAGTTGTGCCCAGGGGCCCCTGGCCCTGGGCTGGGGCCTCACTACAAAAAATCCTTATATCGAAGGATGGACCCCACACCGAAGTTGTCTCCACCTCAAACTTGTGCTGCCCTGATAGACCCAAGGTAGCCCTACAAACTGACATCAGGAACCTGGACTGCTGAGTTTTCTTTCCCAGGGAAAATGGAAAAAGGGTGTGCCCAGGGGCCCCTGGCCCTGACTGCAAAATATCCTTATATCGAAGGATGGACCCCACACCGAAGTTGTCCCCACCTCAAACTTGTGCTGCCCTGATAGACCCAAGGGAGCCCTACAAACTGACATCAGGAACCTGGACTGCTGAGTTTTCTTTCCCAGGGAAAATGGAAAAAGGATGTGCCCAGGGGCCCCTGGCCCTGGGCCCCTGGCCCTGACTGCAAAAAATCCTTATATCGAAGGATGGACCCCACACCGAAGTTGTCCCCACCTCAAACTTGTGCTGCCCTGATAGACCCAAGGGAGCCCTACAAACTGACATCAGGAACCTGGACTGCTGAGTTTTCTTTCCCAGGGAAAATGGAAAAAGGATGTGCCCAGTGTCCCCTGGCCCTGGGCTGGCCTCTCTGCAAAGAATCCTTATATCGAAGGATGGACCCCACACTGAAGTTGTCCCCACCTCAAACTTGTGCTGCCCTGATAGACCCAAGGGAGCCCTACAAACTGACATCAGGAACCTGGACTGCTGAGTTTTCTTTCCCAGGGAAAATGGAAAAAGGATGTGCCCAGGGGCCCCTGGCCCTGACTGCAAAAAATCCTTATATCGAAGGATGGACCCCACACTGAAGTTGTCCCCACCTCAAACTTGTGCTGCCCTGATAGACCCAAGGGAGCCCTACAAACTGACATCAGGAACCTGGACTGCTGAGTTTTCTTTCCCAGGGAAAATGGCCAAAGGTTGTGCCCAGGGGCTCCTAGCCCTGACTGCAAAAAATCCTTATATCGAAGGATGGTCCCCACACCGAAGATGTCCCCACCTCAAACTTGTGCTGCCCTGATACACCAAAGGGAGCCCTACAAACTGACATCAGAAACCTGGACTGCTGAGTTTTCTTTCCCAGGGAAAATGGACAAAGGTTGTGCCCAGGGGCCCCGGGCCCTGAGTGCAAAAAATCCTTATATCGAAGGATGGATCCCACACCGAAGTTGTCCCCACCTCAAACTTTTGCTGCCCTGTTAGACCCAAGGGAACCCTACAAACTGACATCAGGAACCTGGACTGCTGAGTTTTCTTTCCCAGGGAAAATGGAAAAAGGATGTGCCCAGGGGCCCCTGGCCCTGGGCTGGGGCCTCACTACAAAAAATCCTTATATCGAAGGATGGACCCCACACCGAAGTTGTCTCCACCTCAAACTTGTGCTGCCCTGATAGACCCAAGGTAGCCCTACAAACTGACATCAGGAACCTGGACTGCTGAGTTTTCTTTCCCAGGGAAAATGGAAAAAGGATGTGCCCAGGGGCCCCTGGCCCTGACTGCAAAATATCCTTATATCGAAGGATGGACCCCACACCGAAGTTGTCCCCACCTCAAACTTGTGCTGCCCTGATAGACCCAAGGGAGCCCTACAAACTGACATCAGGAACCTGGACTGCTGAGTTTTCTTTCCCAGGGAAAATGGAAAAAGGATGTGCCCAGGGGCCCCTGGTACTGGGCCCCTGGCCCTGACTGCAAAAAATCCTTATATCGAAGGATGGACCCCACACCGAAGTTGTCCCCACCTCAAACTTGTGCTGCCCTGATAGACCCAAGGGAGCCCTACAAACTGACATCAGGAACCTGGACTGCTGAGTTTTCTTTCCCAGGGAAAATGGAAAAAGGGTGTGCCCAGGGGCCCCTGGCCCTGACTGCAAAAAATCCTTATATCGAAGGATGGACCCCACACCGAAGTTGTCCCCACCTCAAACTTGTGCTGCCCTGATAGACCTAAGGGAGCCCTACAAACTGACATCAGGAACCTGGACTGCTGAGTTTTCTTTCCCAGGGAAAATGGAAAAAGGATGTGCCCAGGGGTCCCTGGCCCTGACTGCAAAAAATCCTTATATCGAAGGATGGAGCCCACACCGAAGTTGTCCCCTCCTCAAAGTTGTGCTGCCCTGATAGACCTAAGGGAACCCTACAAACTGACATCAGGAACCTGGACTGCTGAGTTTTCTTTCCCAGGGAAAATGGAAAAAAGTTGTGCCCAGGGGCCCCTGGCCCTGGGCTGGGGCCTCACTACAAAAAATCCTTATATCGAAGGATGGACCCCACACCGAAGTTGTCTCCACCTCAAACTTGTGCTGCCCTGATAGACCCAAGGTAGCCCTACAAACTGACATCAGGAACCTGGACTGCTGAGTTTTCTTTCCCAGGGAAAATGGAAAAAGGGTGTGCCCAGGGGCCCCTGGCCCTGACTGCAAAATATCCTTATATCGAAGGATGGACCCCACACCGAAGTTGTCCCCACCTCAAACTTGTGCTGCCCTGATAGACCCAAGGGAGCCCTACAAACTGACATCAGGAACCTGGACTGCTGAGTTTTCTTTCCCAGGGAAAATGGAAAAAGGATGTGCCCAGGGGCCCCTGGCCCTGGGCTGGCCTCTCTGCAAAGAATCCTTATATCGAAGGATGGACCCCACACTGAAGTTGTCCCCACCTCAAACTTGTGCTGCCCTGATAGACCCAAGGGAGCCCTACAAACTGACATCAGGAACCTGGACTGCTGAGTTTTCTTTCCCAGGGAAAATGGCCAAAGGTTGTGCCCAGGGGCTCCTAGCCCTGACTGCAAAAAATCCTTATATCGAAGGATGGTCCCCACACCGAAGATGTCCCCACCTCAAACTTGTGCTGCCCTGATACACCAAAGGGAGCCCTACAAACTGACATCAGAAACCTGGACTGCTGAGTTTTCTTTCCCAGGGAAAATGGACAAAGGTTGTGCCCAGGGGCCCCGGGCCCTGAGTGCAAAAAATCCTTATATCGAAGGATGGACCCCACACCGAAGTTGTCTCCACCTCAAACTTGTGCTGCCCTGATAGACCTAAGGGAGCCCTACAAACTGACATCAGGAACCTGGACTGCTGAGTTTTCTTTCCCAGGGAAAATGGTAAAAGGGTGTGCCCAGGGGCCCCTGGCCCTGACTGCAAAAAATCCTTATATCGAAGGATGGATCCCACACCGAAGTTGTCCCCACCTCAAACTTTTGCTGCCCTGTTAGACCCAAGGGAACCCTACAAACTGACATCAGGAACCTGGACTGCTGAGTTTTCTTTCCCAGGGAAAATGGAAAAAGGATGTGCCCAGGGGCCCCTGGCCCTGAGCTGGGGCCTCGCTACAAAAAATCCTTATATCGAAGGATGGACCCCACACCGAAGTTGTCTCCACCTCAAACTTGTGCTGCCCTGATAGACCCAAGGTAGCCCTACAAACTGACATCAGGAACCTGGACTGCTGAGTTTTCTTTCCCAGGGAAAATGGAAAAAGGATGTGCCCAGGGGCCCCTGGCCCTGACTGCAAAATATCCTTATATCGAAGGATGGACCCCACACCGAAGTTGTCCCCACCTCAAACTTGTGCTGCCCTGATAGACCCAAGGGAGCCCTACAAACTGACATCAGGAACCTGGACTGCTGAGTTTTCTTTCCCAGGGAAAATGGAAAAAGGATGTGCCCAGGGGCCCCTGGTCCTGGGCCCCTGGCCCTGACTGCAAAAAATCCTTATATCGAAGGATGGACCCCACACCGAAGTTGTCCCCACCTCAAACTTGTGCTGCCCTGATAGACCCAAGGGAGCCCTACAAACTGACATCAGGAACCTGGACTGCTGAGTTTTCTTTCCCAGGGAAAATGGAAAAAGGATGTGCCCAGGGGCCCCTGGCCCTGGGCTGGGGCCTCACTTCAAAAAATCCTTATATCGAAGGATGGAGCCCACACCGAAGTTGTCCCCACCTCAAACTTGTGCTACCCTGATAGACCCAAGGGATCTCTCCAAACTGACATCAGGAACCTGGACTGCTGAGTTTTCTTTCCCAGGTAAAATGGAAAAAGGGTGTGCCCAGGGGCCCCTGGCCCTGACTGCAAAAAATCCTTATATCGAAGGATGGACCCCACACTGAAGTTGTCCCACACCTCAAACTTGTGCTGCCCTGATAGACCTAACGGAGCCCTACAAACTGACATCAGGAACCTGGACTGCTGAGTTTTCTTTCCCAGGGAAAATGGAAAAAGGATGTGCCCAGGGGCCCCTGGCCCTGACTGCAAAAAATCCTTATATCGAAGGATGGACCCCACACTGAAGTTGTCCCCACCTCAAACTTGTGCTGACCTAATAGACCTAAGGGAGCCCTACAAACTGACATCAGGAACCTGGACTGCTGAGTTTTCTTTCCCAGGGAAAATGGAAAAAGGATGTGCCCAGGGGCCCCTGGCCCTGACTGCCAAAAATCCTTATATCGAAGGATGGACCCCACACTGAAGTTGTCCCCTCCTCAAAGTTCTGCTGCCGTGATAGACCTAAGGGAACCCTACAAACTGACATCAGGAACCTGGACTGCTGAGTTTTCTTTCCCAGGGAAAATGGAAAAAGGATGTGCCCAGGGGCCCCTGGCCCTGGGCTGGGGCCTCACTTCAAAAAATCCTTATATCGAAGGATGGACCCCACACCGAAGTTGTCCCCACCTCAAACTTGTGCTACCCTGATAGACCCAAGGGAGCTCTACAAACTGACATCAGGAACCTGGACTGCTGAGTTTTCTTTCCCAGGGAAAATGGAAAAAGGATGTGCCCAGGGGCCCCTGGCCCTGACTGCAAAGAATCCTTATATCGAAGGATGGACCCCACACCGAAGTTGTCCCCACCTCAAACTTGTGCTGCCCTGATAGACCCAAGGGAGCCCTACAAACTGACATCAGGAACCTGGACTGCTGAGTTTTCTTTCCCAGGGAAAATGGCCAACGGTTGTGCCCAGGGGCTCTTAGCCCTGACTGCAAAAAATCCTTATATCGAAGGATGGTCCCCACACCGAAGATGTCCCCACCTCAAACTTGTGCTGCCCTGATACACCCAAGGGAGCCCTACAAACTGACATCAGCAACCTGGACTGCTGAGTTTTCTTTCCCAGGGAAAATGGCCAAAGGTTGTGCCCTGGGGCCACGGGCCCTGAGTGCAAAAAATCCTTATATCGAAGGATGGACTCCACACCGAAGTTGTCCCCACCTCAAACTTGTGCTGCCCTGATAGACCTAAGGGAGCCCAACAAACTGACATCAGGAACCTGGACTGCTGAGTTTTCTTTCCCAGGGAAAATGGAAAAAGGATGTGCCCGGGGCCCCTGGCCCTGACTGCAAAAAATCCTTATATCGAAGGATGGACCCCACACTGAAGTTGTCCCCACCTCAAACCTGTGCTGCCCTGATAGACCTAAGGGAGCCCTACAAACTGACATCAGGAACCTGGACTGCTGAGTTTTCTTTCCCAGGGAAAATGGAAAAAGGATGTGCCCAGGGGCCCCTGGCCCTGGGCTGGGGCCTCACTTCAAAAAATCCTTATATCGAAGGATGGAGCCCACACCGAAGTTGTCCCCACCTCAAACTTGTGCTACCCTGATAGACCCAAGGGAGCTCTCCAAACTGACATCAAAAACATGGACTGCTGAGTTTTCTTTCCCAGGGAAAATGGAAAAAGGATGTGCCCAGGGGCCCCTGGCCCTGACTGCAAAAAATCCTTATATCGAAGGATGGAGCCCACACCGAAGTTGTCCCCACCTCAAACTTGTGCTGCCCTGATAGACCCAAGGGAACCCTACAAACTGACATCAGGAACCTGGACTGCTGAGTTTTCTTTCCCAGGGAAAATGGAAAAAGGGTGTGCCCAGGGGCCCCTGGCCCTGACTGCAAAAAATCCTTATATCGAAGGATGGACCCCACACCGAAGTTGTCCCCACCTCAAACTTGTGCTGCCCTGATAGACCTAAGGGAGCCCTACAAACTGACATCAGGAACCTGGACTGCTGAGTTTTCTTTCCCAGGGAAAATGGAAAAAGGATGTGCCCAGGGGGCCCTGGCCCTGACTGCAAAAAATCCTTATATCGAAGGATGGAGCCCACACCGAAGTTGTCCCCTCCTCAAAGTTGTGCTGCCCTGATAGACCTAAGGGAACCCTACAAACTGACATCAGGAACCTGGACTGCTGAGTTTTCTTTCCCAGGGAAAATGGAAAAAAGTTGTGCCCAGGGGCCCCTGGCCCTGGGCTGGGGCCTCACTACAAAAAATCCTTATATCGAAGGATGGACCCCACACCGAAGTTGTCTCCACCTCAAACTTGTGCTGCCCTGATAGACCCAAGGTAGCCCTACAAACTGACATCAGGAACCTGGACTGCTGAGTTTTCTTTCCCAGGGAAAATGGAAAAAGGGTGTGCCCAGGGGCCCCTGGCCCTGACTGCAAAATATCCTTATATCGAAGGATGGACCCCACACCGAAGTTGTCCCCACCTCAAACTTGTGCTGCCCTGATAGACCCAAGGGAGCCCTACAAACTGACATCAGGAACCTGGACTGCTGAGTTTTCTTTCCCAGGGAAAATGGAAAAAGGATGTGCCCAGGGGCCCCTGGCCCTGGGCCCCTGGCCCTGACTGCAAAAAATCCTTATATCGAAGGATGGACCCCACACTGAAGTTGTCCCCACCTCAAACTTGTGCTGCCCTGATAGACCCAAGGGAGCCCTACAAACTGACATCAGGAACCTGGACTGCTGAGTTTTCTTTCCCAGGGAAAATGGCCAAAGGTTGTGCCCAGGGGCTCCTAGCCCTGACTGCAAAAAATCCTTATATCGAAGGATGGTCCCCACACCGAAGATGTCCCCACCTCAAACTTGTGCTGCCCTGATACACCAAAGGGAGCCCTACAAACTGACATCAGAAACCTGGACTGCTGAGTTTTCTTTCCCAGGGAAAATGGACAAAGGTTGTGCCCAGGGGCCCCGGGCCCTGAGTGCAAAAAATCCTTATATCGAAGGATGGATCCCACACCGAAGTTGTCCCCACCTCAAACTTTTGCTTCCCTGTTAGACCCAAGGGAACCCTACAAACTGACATCAGGAACCTGGACTGCTGAGTTTTCTTTCCCAGGGAAAATGGAAAAAGGATGTGCCCAGGGGCCCCTGGCCCTGGGCTGGGGCCTCACTACAAAAAATCCTTATATCGAAGGATGGACCCCACACCGAAGTTGTCTCCACCTCAAACTTGTGCTGCCCTGATAGACCCAAGGTAGCCCTACAAACTGACATCAGGAACCTGGACTGCTGAGTTTTCTTTCCCAGGGAAAATGGAAAAAGGATGTGCCCAGGGGCCCCTGGCCCTGACTGCAAAATATCCTTATATCGAAGGATGGACCCCACACCGAAGTTGTCCCCACCTCAAACTTGTGCTGCCCTGATAGACCCAAGGGAGCCCTACAAACTGACATCAGGAACCTGGACTGCTGAGTTTTCTTTCCCAGGGAAAATGGAAAAAGGATGTGCCCAGGGGCCCCTGGTACTGGGCCCCTGGCCCTGACTGCAAAAAATCCTTATATCGAAGGATGGACCCCACACCGAAGTTGTCCCCACCTCAAACTTGTGCTGCCCTGATAGACCCAAGGGAGCCCTACAAACTGACATCAGGAACCTGGACTGCTGAGTTTTCTTTCCCAGGGAAAATGGAAAAAGGGTGTGCCCAGGGGCCCCTGGCCCTGACTGCAAAAAATCCTTATATCGAAGGATGGACCACACACTGAAGTTGTCCCAACCTCAAACTTGTGCTGCCCTAATAGACCTAAGGGAGCCCTACAAACTGACATCAGGAACCTGGACTGCTGAGTTTTCTTTCCCAGGGAAAATGGAAAAAGGATGTGCCCAGGGGCCCCTGGACCTGGGCTGGGGCCTCACTTCAAAAAATCCTTATATCGAAGGATGGAGCCCACACCGAAGTTGTCCCCACCTCAAACTTGTGCTACCCTGATACACCCAAGGGATCTCTCCAAACTGACATCAGGAACCTGGACTGCTGAGTTTTCTTTCCCAGGGAAAATGGAAAAAGGGTGTGCCCAGGGGCCCCTGGCCCTGACTGCAAAAAATCCTTATATCGAAGGATGGACCCCACACTGAAGTTGTCCCACACCTCAAACTTGTGCTGCCCTGATAGACCTAACGGAGCCCTACAAACTGACATCAGGAACCTGGACTGCTGAGTTTTCTTTCCCAGGGAAAATGGAAAAAGGATGTGCCCAGGGGCCCCTGGCCCTGACTGCAAAAAATCCTTATATCGAAGGATGGACCCCACACCAAAGTTGTCCCCACCTCAAACTTGTGCTGCCCTGATAGACCCAAGGGAACCCTACAAACTGACATCAGGAACCTGGACTGCTGAGTTTTCTTTCCCAGGGAAAATGGAAAAAGGGTGTGCCCAGGGGCCCCTGGCCCTGACTGCAAAAAATCCTTATATCCAAGGATGGACCCCACACCGAAGTTGTCCCCACCTCAAACTTGTGCTGCCCTGATAGACCTAAGGGAGCCCTACAAACTGACATCAGGAACCTGGACTGCTGAGTTTTCTTTCCCAGGGAAAATGGAAAAAGGATGTGCCCAGGGGGCCCTGGCCCTGACTGCAAAAAATCCTTATATCGAAGGATGGACCCCACACCGAAGTTGTCCCCACCTCAAACTTGTGCTGCCCTGATAGACCTAAGGGAGCCCTACAAACTGACATCAGGAACCTGGACTGCTGAGTTTTCTTTCCCAGGGAAAATGGAAAAAGGATGTGCCCAGGGGCCCCTGGCCCTGGGCTGGGGCCTCACTTCAAAAAATCCTTATATCGAAGGATGGACCCCACACCGAAGTTGTCCCCACCTCAAACTTGTGCTACCCTGATAGACCCAAGGGAGCTCTACAAACTGACATCAGGAACCTGGACTGCTGAGTTTTCTTTCCCAGGGAAAATGGAAAAAGGATGTGCCCAGGGGCCCCTGGCCCTGACTGCAAAGAATCCTTATATCGAAGGATGGACCCCACACCGAAGTTGTCCCCACCTCAAACTTGTGCTGCCCTGATAGACCCAAGGGAGCCCTACAAACTGACATCAGGAACCTGGACTGCTGAGTTTTCTTTCCCAGGGAAAATGGCCAACGGTTGTGCCCAGGGGCTCCTAGCCCTGACTGCAAAAAATCCTTATATCGAAGGATGGTCCCCACACCGAAGATGTCCCCACCTCAAACTTGTGCTGCCCTGATACACCCAAGGGAGCCCTACAAACTGACATCAGCAACCTGGACTGCTGAGTTTTCTTTCCCAGGGAAAATGGCCAAAGGTTGTGCCCTGGGGCCACGGGCCCTGAGTGCAAAAAATCCTTATATCGAAGGATGGACTCCACACCGAAGTTGTCCCCACCTCAAACTTGTGCTGCCCTGATAGACCTAAGGGAGCCCAACAAACTGACATCAGGAACCTGGACTGCTGAGTTTTCTTTCCCAGGGAAAATGGTAAAAGGGTGTGCCCATGGGCCCCTGGCCCTGACTGAAAAAATCCTTATATTGAAGGATGGACCCCACACCGAAGTTGTCCCCACCTCAAACTTGTGCTGCCCTGTTAGACACAAGGGAACCCTACAAACTGACATCAGGAACCTGGACTGCTGAGTTTTCTTTCCCAGGGAAAATGGAAAAAGGATGTGCCCAGGGGCCCCCGGCCCTGGGCTGGGGCCTCACTACAAAAAATCCTTATATCGAAGGATGGAGCCCACACTGAAGTTGTCCCCACCTCAAACTTGTGCTGCCCTGATAGACCCAAGGGAGCCCTACAAACTGACATCAGGAACCTGGACTGCTGAGTTTTCTTTCCCAGGGAAAATGGCCTAAAGGTTGTGCCCAGGGGCCCCTGGCCCTGACTGGAAAGAATCCATATATCGAAGGATGGACCCCACACCGAAGTTGTCCCCACCTCAAACTTGTGCTGCCCTGATAGACCCAAGGGAGCCCTACAAACTGACATCAGGAACCTGGACTGCTGAGTTTTCTTTCCCAGGGAAAATGGAAAAAGGATGTGCCCAGGGGCCCCTGGCCCTGACTGCAAAATATCCTTATATCGAAGAATGGACCCCACACCGAAGTTGTCCCCACCTCAAACTTGTGCTGCCCTGATAGACCCAAGGGAGCCCTACAAACTGACATCAGGAACCTGGACTGCTGAGTTTTCTTTCCCAGGGAAAATGGAAAAAGGATGTGCCCAGGGGCCCCTGGCCCTGGGCCCCTGGCCCTGACTGCAAAAAATCCTTATATCGAAGGATGGACCCCACACCGAAGTTGTCCCCACCTCAAACTTGTGCTGCCCTGATAGACCCAAGGGAGCCCTACAAACTGACATCAGGAACCTGGACTGCTGAGTTTTCTTTCCCAGGGAAAATGGAAAAAGGATGTGCCCAGTGTCCCCTGGCCCTGTGCTGGGGCCTCTCTTCAAAAAATCCTTATATCGAAGGATGGACCCCACACCGAAGATGTCCCCACCTCAAACTTGTGCTGCCCTGATAGACCCAAGGGAGCCCTACAAACTGACATCAGGAACCTGGACTGCTGAGTCTTCTTTCCCAGGGAAAATGGCCAAAGGTTGTGCCCAGGGGCCCCGGGCCCTGAGTGCAAAAAATCCTTATATCGATGGATGGACTCCACACCGAAGTTGTCCCCACCTCAAACTTGTGCTGCCCTGATAGACCTAAGGGAACCCTACAAACTGACATCAGGAACCTGGACTGCTGAGTTTTCTTTCCCAGGGAAAATGGGAAAAGGGTGTGCCCAGGGGCCCCTGGCCCTGGGCTGGGGCCTCACTGCAAAGAATCCTTATATCGAAGGATGGAGCCCACACCAAAGTTGTCCCCACCTCAAACTTGTGCTACCCTGATAGACCCAAGGGAGCTCTACAAACTGACATCAGGAACCTGGACTGCTGAGTTTTCTTTCCCAGGGAAAATGGACAAAGGTTGTGCCCAGGGGCCCCGGGCCCTGAGTGCAAAAAATCCTTATATCGAAGGATGGACCCCACACCGAAGTTGTCTCCACCTCAAACTTGTGCTGCCCTGATAGACCTAAGGGAGCCCTACAAACTGACATCAGGAACCTGGACTGCTGAGTTTTCTTTCCCAGGGAAAATGGGAAAAGTTTGTGCCCAGGGGCCCCTGGCCCTGACTGCAAAAAATCCTTATATCGAAGGATGGACCCCACACCGAAGTTGTCCCCACCTCAAACTTTTGCTGCCCTGTTAGACCCAAGGGAACCCTACAAACTGACATCAGGAACCTGGACTGCTGAGTTTTCTTTCCCAGGGAAAATGGAAAAAAGTTGTGCCCAGGGGCCCCTGGCCCTGGGCTGGGGCCTCACTACAAAAAATCCTTATATCGAAGGATGGACCCCACACCGAAGTTGTCTCCACCTCAAACTTGTGCTGCCCTGATAGACCCAAGGGAGCCCTACAAACTGACATCAGGAACCTGGACTGCTGAGTTTTCTTTCCCAGGGAAAATGGAAAAAGGATGTGCCCAGGGGCCCCTGGCCCTGGGCCCCTGGCCCTGACTGCAAAAAATCCTTATATCGAAGGATGGAGCCCACACCGAAGTTGTCCCCACCTCAAACTTGTGCTGCCCTGATAGACCCAAGGGAGCCCTACAAACTGTCATCAGGAACCTGGACTGCTGAGTTTTCTTTCCCAGGGAAAATGGTAAAAGGGTGTGCCCATGGGCCCCTGGCCCTGACTGAAAAAATCCTTATATTGAAGGATGGACCCCACACCGAAGTTGTCCCCACCTCAAACTTGTGCTGCCCTGTTAGACACAAGGGAACCCTACAAACTGACATCAGGAACCTGGACTGCTGAGTTTTCTTTCCCAGGGAAAATGGAAAAAGGATGTGCCCAGGGGCCCCTGGCCCTGGGCTGGGGCCTCACTACAAAAAATCCTTATATCGAAGGATGGAGCCCACACTGAAGTTGTCCCCACCTCAAACTTGTGCTGCCCTGATAGACCCAAGGGAGCCCTACAAACTGACATCAGGAACCTGGACTGCTGAGTTTTCTTTCCCAGGGAAAATGGCCTAAAGGTTGTGCCCAGGGGCCCCTGGCCCTGACTGCAAAGAATCCTTATATCGAAGGATGGACCCCACACCGAAGTTGTCCCCACCTCAAACTTGTGCTGCCCTGATAGACCCAAGGGAGCCCTACAAACTGACATCAGGAACCTGGACTGCTGAGTTTTCTTTCCCAGGGAAAATGGAAAAAGGATGTGCCCAGGGGCCCCTGGCCCTGACTGCAAAATATCCTTATATCGAAGAATGGACCCCACACCGAAGTTGTCCCCACCTCAAACTTGTGCTGCCCTGATAGACCCAAGGGAGCCCTACAAACTGACATCAGGAACCTGGACTGCTGAGTTTTCTTTCCCAGGGAAAATGGAAAAAGGATGTGCCCAGGGGCCCCTGGCCCTGGGCCCCTGGCCCTGAGTGCAAAAAATCCTTATATCGAAGGATGGACCCCACACCGAAGTTGTCCCCACCTCAAACTTGTGCTGCCCTGATAGACCCAAGGGAGCCCTACAAACTGACATCAGGAACCTGGACTGCTGAGTTTTCTTTCCCAGGGAAAATGGAAAAAGGATGTGCCCATTGTCCCCTGGCCCTGGGCTGGGTCCTCACTTCAAAAAATCCTTATATCGAAGGATGGACCCCACACTGAAGTTGTCCCGACCTCAAACTTGTGCTGCCCTGATAGACCCAAGGGAGCCCTACAAACTGACATCAGGAACCTGGACTGCTGAGTCTTCTTTCCCAGGGAAAATGGACAAAGGTTGTGCCCAGGGACCCCGGGCCCTGAGTGCAAAAAATCCTTATATCGATGGATGGACTCCACACCGAAGTTGTCCCCACCTCAAACTTGTGCTGCCCTGATAGACCTAAGGGAGCCCTACAAACTGACATCAGGAACCTGGACTGCTGAGTTTTCTTTCCCAGGGAAAATGGTAAAAGGTTGTGCTCAGGGGCCCCTGGCCCTGACTGAAAAAATCCTTATATTGAAGGATGGACCCCACACCGAAGTTGTCCCCACCTCAAACTTGTGCTGCCCTGTTAGACCCAAGGGAGCCCTACAACCTGACATCAGGAACCTGGACTGCTGAGTTTTCTTTCCCAGGGAAAATGGCCAAAGGTTGTGCCCAGGGGCCCCTGGCCCTGACTGCAAAAAATCCTTATATCGAAGGATGGACCCCACACCGAAGTTGTCCCCACCTCAAACTTGTGCTGCCCTGATAGACCCAAGGGAGCCCTACAAACTGACATCAGGAACCTGGACTGCTGAGTTTTCTTTCCCAGGGAAAATGGAAAAAGGATGTGCCCAGTGTCCCCTGGCCCTGGGCTGGGCCTCTCTGCAAAAAATCCTTATATCGAAGGATGGACCCCACACCAAAGATGTCCCCACCTCAAACTTGTGCTGCCCTGATAGACCCAAGGGAGCCCTACAAACTGACATCAGGAACCTGGACTGCTGAGTTTTCTTTCCCAGGGAAAATGGAAAAAGGGTGTGCCCAGGGGCCCCTGGCCCTGACTGCAAAAAATCCTTATATCGAAGGATGGACCCCACACCGAAGTTGTCCCCACCTCAAACTTGTGCTGCCCTGATACACCCAAGGGAGCCCTACAAACTGACATCAGGAACCTGGACTGCTGAGTTTTCTTTCCCAGGGAAAATGGAAAAAGGATGTGCCCAGGGGGCCCTGGCCCTGACTGCAAAAAATCCTTATATCGAAGGATGGAGCCCACACCGAAGTTGTCCCCTCCTCAAAGTTGTGCTGCCCTGATAGACCTAAGGGAACCCTACAAACTGACATCAGGAACCTGGACTGCTGAGTTTTCTTTCCCAGGGAAAATGGAAAAAGGATGTGCCCAGGGGCCCCTGGCCCTGGGCTGGGGCCTCACTGCAAAGAATCCTTATATCGAAGGATGGAGCCCACACCAAAGTTGTCCCCACCTCAAACTTGTGCTACCCTGATAGACCAAAGGGAGCTCTACAAACTGACATCAGGAACCTGGACTGCTGAGTTTTCTTTCCCAGGGAAAATGGAAAAAGGATGTGCCCAGGGGCCCCTGGCCCTGACTGCAAAGAATCCTTATATCGAAGGATGGACCCCACACCGAAGTTGTCCCCACCTCAAAATTGTGCTGCCCTGATAGACCCAAGGGAGCCCTACAAACTGACATCAGGAACCTGGACTGCTGAGTTTTCTTTCCCAGGGAAAATGGCCAAAGGTTGTGCCCAGGGGCTCCTAGCCCTGACTGCAAAAAATCCTTATATCGAAGGATGGTCCCCACACCGAAGTTGTCCCCACCTCAAACTTGTGCTGCCCTGATACACCAAAGGGAGCCCTACAAACTGACATCAGAAACCTGGACTGCTGAGTTTTCTTTCCCAGGGAAAATGGACAAAGGTTGTGCCCAGGGGCCCCGGGCCCTGAGTGCAAAAAATCCTTATATCGAAGGATGGACCCCACACCGAAGTTGTCTCCACCTCAAACTTGTGCTGCCCTGATAGACCTAAGGGAGCCCTACAAACTGACATCAGGAACCTGGACTGCTGAGTTTTCTTTCCCAGGGAAAATGGTAAAAGGTTGTGCCCAGGGGCCCCTGGCCCTGACTGCAAAAAATCCTTATATCGAAGGATGGACCCCACACCGAAGTTGTCCCCACCTCAAACTTTTGCTGCCCTGTTAGACCCAAGGGAACCCTACAAACTGACATCAGGAACCTGGACTGCTGAGTTTTCTTTCCCAGGGAAAATGGAAAAAAGTTGTGCCCAGGGGCCCCTGGCCCTGGGCTGGGGCCTCACTACAAAAAATCCTTATATCGAAGGATGGACCCCACACCGAAGTTGTCTCCACCTCAAACTTGTGCTGCCCTGATAGACCCAAGGGAGCCCTACAAACTGACATCAGGAACCTGGACTGCTGAGTTTTCTTTCCCAGGGAAAATGGAAAAAGGATGTGCCCAGGGGCCCCTGGCCCTGGGCCCCTGGCCCTGACTGCAAAAAATCCTTATATCGAAGGATGGACCCCACACCAAAGTTGTCCCCACCTCAAACTTGTGCTGCCCTGATAGACCCAAGGGAGCCCTACAAACTGTCATCAGGAACCTGGACTGCTGAGTTTTCTTTCCCAGGGAAAATGGCCAAAGGTTGTGCCCAGGGGCTCCTAGCCCTGACTGCAAAAAATCCTTATATCGAAGGATGGTCCCCACACCGAAGTTGTTTCCACCTCAAACTTGTGCTGCCCTGATACACCAAAGGGAGCCCTACAAACTGACATCAGAAACCTGGACTGCTGAGTTTTCTTTCCCAGGGAAAATGGACAAAGGTTGTGCCCAGGGGCCCCGGGCCCTGAGTGCAAAAAATCCTTATATCGAAGGATGGACCCCACACCGAAGTTGTCTCCACCTCAAACTTGTGCTGCCCTGATAGACCTAAGGGAGCCCTACAAACTGACATCAGGAACCTGGACTGCTGAGTTTTCTTTCCCAGGGAAAATGGTAAAAGGGTGTGCCCAGGGGCCCCTGGCCCTGACTGCAAAAAATCCTTATATCGAAGGATGGACCCCACACCGAAGTTGTCCCCACCTCAAACTTTTGCTGCCCTGTTAGACCCAAGGGAACCCTACAAACTGACATCAGGAACCTGGACTGCTGAGTTTTCTTTCCCAGGGAAAATGGAAAAAGGATGTGCCCAGGGGCCCCTGGCCCTGGGCTGGGGCCTCACTACAAAAAATCCTTATATCGAAGGATGGACCCCACACCGAAGTTGTCTCCACCTCAAACTTGTGCTGCCCTGATAGACCCAAGGTAGCCCTACAAACTGACATCAGGAACCTGGACTGCTGAGTTTTCTTTCCCAGGGAAAATGGAAAAAGGATGTGCCCAGGGGCCCCTGGCCCTGACTGCAAAATATCCTTATATCGAAGGATGGACCCCACACCGAAGTTGTCCCCACCTCAAACTTGTGCTGCCCTGATAGACCCAAGGGAGCCCTACAAACTGACATCAGGAACCTGGACTGCTGAGTTTTCTTTCCCAGGGAAAATGGAAAAAGGATGTGCCCAGGGGCCCCTGGCCCTGGGCCCCTGGCCCTGACTGCAAAGAATCCCTATATCGAAGGATGGACCCCACACTGAAGTTGTCCCCACCTCAAACTTGTGCTGCCCTGATAGACCCAAGGGAGCCCTACAAACTGACATCAGGAACCTGGACTGCTGAGTTTTCTTTCCCAGGGAAAATGGAAAAAGGATGTGCCCAGGGGCCCCTGGCCCTGACTGCAAAAAATCCTTATATCGAAGGATGGACCCCACACTGAAGTTGTCCCCACCTCAAACTTGTGCTGCCCTGATAGACCCAAGGGAGCCCTACAAACTGACATCAGGAACCTGGACTGCTGAGTTTTCTTTCCCAGGGAAAATGGCCAAAGGTTGTGCCCAGGGGCTCCTAGCCCTGACTGCAAAAAATCCTTATATCGAAGGATGGTCCCCACACCGAAGATGTCCCCACCTCAAACTTGTGCTGCCCTGATACACCAAAGGGAGCCCTACAAACTGACATCAGAAACCTGGACTGCTGAGTATTCTTTCCCAGGGAAAATGGACAAAGGTTGTGCCCAGGGGCCCCGGGCCCTGAGTGCAAAAAATCCTTATATCGAAGGATGGACCCCACACCGAAGTTGTCTCCACCTCAAACTTGTGCTGCCCTGATAGACCTAAGGGAGCCCTACAAACTGACATCAGGAACCTGGACTGCTGAGTTTTCTTTCCCAGGGAAAATGGTAAAAGGGTGAGCCCAGGGGCCCCTAGCCCTGACTGCAAAAAATCCTTATATCGAAGGATGGACCCCACACCGAAGTTGTCTCCACCTCAAACTTGTGCTGCCCTGATAGACCCAAGGGAGCCCTACAAACTGACATCAGGAACCTGGACTGCTGAGTTTTCTTTCCCAGGGAAAATGGAAAAAGGATGTGCCCAGGGGCCCCTGGCCCTGACTGCAAAATATCCTTATATCGAAGGATGGACCCCACACCGAAGTTGTCCCCACCTCAAACTTGTGCTGCCCTGATAGACCCAAGGGAGCCCTACAAACTGACATCAGGAACCTGAACTGCTGAGTTTTCTTTCCCAGGGAAAATGGAAAAAGGATGTGCCCAGGGGCCCCTGGCCCTGGGCCCCTGGCCCTGACTGCAAAGAATCCTTATATCGAAGGATGGACCCCACACCGAAGTTGTCCCCACCTCAAACTTGTGCTGCCCTGATAGACCCAAGGGAGCCCTACAAACTGACATCAGGAACCTGGACTGCTGAGTTTTCTTTCCCAGGGAAAATGGAAAAAGGATGTGCCCAGTGTCCCCTGGCCCTGGGCTGGCCTCTCTGCAAAGAATCCTTATATCGAAGGATGGACCCCACACTGAAGTTGTCCCCACCTCAAACTTGTGCTGCCCTGATAGACCCAAGGGAGCCCTACAAACTGACATCAGGAACCTGGACTGCTGAGTTTTCTTTCCCAGGGAAAATGGAAAAAGGATGTGCCCAGGGGTCCCTGGCCCTGACTGCAAAAAATCCTTATATCGAAGGATGGACCCCACACTGAAGTTGTCCCCACCTCAAACTTGTGCTGCCCTGATAGACCCAAGGGAGCCCTACAAACTGACATCAGGAACCTGGACTGCTGAGTTTTCTTTCCCAGGGAAAATGGAAAAAGGATGTGCCCAGGGGCCCCTGGCCCTGACTGCAAAAATCCTTATATCGAAGGATGGACCCCACACTGAAGTTGTCCCCACCTCAAACTTGTGCTGCCCTAATAGACCTAAGGGAGCCCTACAAACTGACATCAGGAACCTGGACTGCTGAGTTTTCTTTCCCAGGGAAAATGGAAAAAGGATGTGCCCAGGGGCCCCTGGCCCTGGGCTGGGGCCTCACTTCAAAAAATCCTTATATCGAAGGATGGAGCCCACACCGAACTTGTCCCCACCTCAAACTTGTGCTACCCTGATAGACCCAAGGGAGCTCTACAAACTGACATCAGGAACCTGGACTGCTGAGTTTTCTTTCCCAGGGAAAATGGAAAACGGATGTGCCCAGGGGCCCCTGGCCCAGGGCTGGGGCCTCACTGCAAAAAAACCTTATATCGAAGGATGGACCCCACAGCGAAGTGTTCCGCTTCTAAAATTTGTGCTGCCCTGATAGACCCAAGGGAGCCCTACAAACTGACATCAGGAACCTGGACTGCTGAGTTTTCTTTCCCAGGGAAAATGGAAAAAGGATGTGTCCGGGGCCCCTGGCCCTGACTGCAAAAAATCCTTATATCGAAGGATGGACCCCACACCGAAGTTGTCCCCACCTCAAACTTGTGCTGCCCTGATAGACCCAAGGGAGCCCTACAAACTGACATCAGGAACCTGGACTGCTGAGTTTTCTTTGCCAGGGAAAATGGCCAAAGGTTGTGCCCAGGGGCTCCAAGCCCTGACTGCAAAAAATCCTTATATCGAAGGATGGTCCCCACACCGAAGATGTCCCCACCTCAAACTTGTGCTGCCCTGGTACACCCAAGGGAGCCCTACAAACTGACATCAGGAACCTGGACTGCTGAGTTTTCTTTCCCAGGGAAAATGGAAAAAGGATGTGCCCAGGGGCCCCTGGCCCTGGGCTGGGGCCTCACTACAAAAAATCCTTATATCGAAGGATGGAGCCCAGACCGAAGTTGTCCCCACCTCAAAATTGTGCTACCCTGTTAGACCCAAGGGAGCCCTACAAACTGACATCAGGAACCTGGACTGCTGAGTTTTCTTTCCCAGGGAAAATGGCCAAAGTTTGTGCCCAGGGGCCCCTGGCCCTGACTGCAAAAAATCCTTATATCGAAGGATGGACCGAACACCGAAGTTGTACCCAGCTCAAACTTGTGCTGCCCTGATACACCTAAGGGAGCCCTACAAACTGACATCAGGAACCTGGACTGCTTAGTTTTCTTTCCCAGGGAAAATGGAAAAAGGATGTGCCCGGGGCCCTGGCTCTGACTGCAAAAAATCCTTATATCGAAGGATGGACCCCACACCGAAGTTGTCCCCACCTCAAACTTGTGCTGCCCTGATAGACCCAAGGGAGCCCTACAAACTGATATCAGGAACCTGGACTGCTGAGTTTTCTTTCCCAGGGAAAATGGCCAAAGGTTGTGCCCAGGGGCTCCTAGCCCTGACTGCAAAAAATCCTTATATCGAAGGATGGACCCCACACCGAAGATGTCCCCACCACAAACTTGTGCTGCCCTGATAGACCCAAGGGAGCCCTACAAACTGACATCAGGAACCTGGACTGCTGAGTTTTCTTTCCCTGGGAAAATGGCCAAAGGATGTGCCCAGGGGACCCTGGCCCTGACTGCAAAAAATCCTTATATCGAAGGATGGATCCCACACCGAAGTTGTCCCCACCTCAAACTTGTGCTGCCCTGATACACCCAAGGGAGCCCTACAAACTGACATCAGCAACCTGGACTGCTGAGTTTTCTTTGCCAGGGAAAATGGCCAAAGGTTGTGCCCAGGGGCCCCTTGCCCTGACTGCAAAAAATCCTTATATCGAAGGATGGACCCCACACAGAAATTGTCCCCACCTCAATCTTGTGCTGCCCTGATAGACCCTAAGGGAGCCCTACAAACTGACTTCAGGAACCTGGACTGCTGAGTTTTCTTTCCTAGGGAAAATGGAAAAAGGATGTGCCCAGGGGCCCCTGGCCCTGACTGCAAAAAATCCTTATATCAAAGGATGGAGCCCACACCGAATTTGTCCCCACCTCAAACTTGTGCTGCCCTGATAGACCCAAGGGAGCCCTACAAACTGACATCAGGAACCTGGACTGCTGAGTTTTCTTTCCCAGGGAAAATGGAAAAAGAATGTGTCCAGGGGCCCCTGGCCATGGGCTGGGACCTCACTACAAAAAATCCTTATATCGAAGGATGGAGCCCACACCGAAATTGTCTCCACCTCAAACTTGTGCTGCCCTGATAGACCCAAGGGAGCCCTACAAACTGACATTAGGAACCTGGACTGCTGAGTTTTCTTTCCCAGGGAAAATGGCCAAAGGTTGTGCCCAGGCGCCCCTTGCCCTGACTGCAAAAAATCCTTATATCGAAGGATGGACCCCACACCGAAGTTGTCCCCACCTCAAACTTGTGCTGCCCTGATACACCCAAGGGAGCCCTACAAACTGACATCAGGAACCTGGACTGCTGAGTTTTCATTCCTAGGGAAAATGCAAAAAGGTTGAGCCCAGGGGCCCCTGGCCCTGGGCTTAGACCTCACTACAAAAAAACCTTATATCGAAGGATGGAGCCCACACCGAAGTTGTCCCCACCTCAAACTTGTGCTGCCCTGATAGACCCAAGGGAGCCCTACAAACTGACATCAGGAACCTGGACTGCTGAGTTTTCTTTCCCAGGGAAAATGGAAAAAGGATGTGCCCAGGGGCCCCTGGCCCTGGGCTGGGACCTCACTACAAAGAATCCTTATATCGAAGGATGGACCCCACACCGAAGTTGTCTCCACCTCAAACTTGTGCTGCCCTGATAGACCCAAGGGAGCCCTACAAACTGACATCAGGAACCTGGACTGCTGAGTTTTCTTTCCCAGGGAAAATGGCCAAAGGTTGTGCCCAGGGGCCCCGGGCCCTGAGTGCAAAAAATCCTTATATCGAAGAATGGACCCCACACCGAAGTTGTCCCCACCTCAAACTTGTGCTGCCCTGATAGACCTAAGGGAGACCTACAAACTGACATCAGGAACCTGGACTGCTGAGTTTTCTTTCCCAGGGAAAATGGTAAAAGGGTGTGCCCAGGGGCACCTGGCCCTGACTGCAAAAAATCCTTATATCGAAGGATGGACCCCACACCGAAGATGTCCCCACCTCAAACTTGTGGTGCCCTGTTAGACACAAGGGAACCCTACAAACTGACATCAGGAACCTGGACTGCTGAGTTTTCTTTCCCAGGGAAAATGGAAAAAGGATGTGCCCAGGGGCCCCTGGCCCTGGGCTGGGGCCTCACTACAAAAAATCCTTATATCGAAGGATGGAGCCCACACCGAAGTTGTCTCCACATCAAACTTGTGCTGCCCTGATAGACCCAAGGGAGCCCTACAAACTGACATCAGGAACCTGGACTGCTGAGTTTTCTTTCCCAGGGAAAATGGAAAAAGGATGTGCCCAGGGGCCCCTGGCCCTGGGCCCCTGGCCCTGACTGCAAAAAATCCTTATATCGAAGGATGGACCCCACACCGAAGTTGTCCCCACCTCAAACTTGTGCTGCCCTGATAGACCCAAGGGAGCCCTACAAACTGACATCAGGAACCTGGACTGCTGAGTTTTCTTTCCCAGGGAAAATGGAAAAAGGATGTGCCCAGTGTCCCCTGGCCCTGGGCTGGCCTCTCTGCAAAGAATCCTTATATCGAAGGATGGACCCCACACTGAAGTTGTCCCCACCTCAAACTTGTGCTGCCCTGATAGACCCAAGGGAGCCCTACAAACTGACATCAGGAACCTGGACTGCTGAGTTTTCTTTCCCAGGGAAAATGGAAAAAGGATGTGCCCAGGGGCCCCTGGCCCTGACTGCAAAAAATCCTTATATCGAAGGATGGACCCCACACTGAAGTTGTCCCCACCTCAAACTTGTGCTGCCCTGATAGACCCAAGGGAGCCCTACAAACTGACATCAGGAACCTGGACTGCTGAGTTTTCTTTCCCAGGGAAAATGGAAAAAGGATGTGCCCAGGGGCCCCTGGCCCTGACTGCAAAAATCCTTATATCGAAGGATGGACCCCACACTGAAGTTGTCCCCACCTCAAACTTGTGCTGCCCTGATAGACCCAAGGGAGCCCTACAAACTGACATCAGGAACCTGGACTGCTGAGTTTTCTTTCCCAGGGAAAATGGAAAAAGGATGTGCCCAGGGGCCCCTGGCCCTGGGCTGGGGCCTCACTTCAAAAAATCCTTATATCGAAGGATGGAGCCCACACCGAAGTTGTCCCCACCTCAAACTTGTGCTACCCTGATAGACCCAAGGGAGCTCTACAAACTGACATCAGGAACCTGGACTGCTGAGTTTTCTTTCCCAGGGAAAATGGAAAACGGATGTGCCCAGGGGCCCCTGGCCCAGGGCTGGGGCCTCACTGCAAAAAAACCTTATATCGAAGGATGGACCCCACAGCGAAGTGTTCCGCTTCTAAAATTTGTGCTGCCCTGATAGACCCAAGGGAGCCCTACAAACTGACATCAGGAAACTGGACTGCTGAGTTTTCTTTCCCAGGGAAAATGGAAAAAGGGTGTGTCCGGGGCCCCTGGCCCTGACTGCAAAAAATCCTTATATCGAAGGATGGACCCCACACCGAAGTTGTCCCCACCTCAAACTTGTGCTGCCCTGATAGACCCAAGGGAGCCCTACAAACTGATATCAGGAACCTGGACTGCTGAGTTTTCTTTCCCAGGGAAAATGGAAAAAGGATGTGCCCAGGGGCCCCTGGCCCTGGGCCCCTGGCCCTGACTGCAAAAAATCCTTATATCGAAGGATGGACCCCACACCGAAGTTGTCCCCACCTCAAACTTGTGCTGCCCTGATAGACCCAAGGGAGCCCTACAAACTGACATCAGGAACCTGGACTGCTGAGTTTTCTTTCCCAGGGAAAATGGAAAAAGGATGTGCCCAGGGGCCCCTGGCCCTGACTGCAAAAAATCCTTATATCAAAGGATGGAGCCCACACCGAATTTGTCCCCACCTCAAACTTGTGCTGCCCTGATAGACCCAAGGGAGCCCTACAAACTGACATCAGGAACCTGGAATGCTGAGTTTTCTTTCCCAGGGAAAATGGAAAAAGAATGTGTCCAGGGGCCCCTGGCCATGGGCTGGGACCTCACTACAAAAAATCCTTATATCGAAGGATGGAGCCCACACCGAAATTGTCTCCACCTCAAACTTGTGCTGCCCTGATAGACCCAAGGGAGCCCTACAAACTGACATTAGGAACCTGGACTGCTGAGTTTTCTTTCCCAGGGAAAATGGCCAAAGGTTGTGCCCAGGCGGCCCTTGCCCTGACTGCAAAAAATCCTTATATCGAAGGATGGACCCCACACCGAAGTTGTCCCCACCTCAAACTTGTGCTGCCCTGATAGACCCAAGGGAGCCCTACAAACTGACATCAGGAACCTGGACTGCTGAGTTTTCATTCCTAGGGAAAATGCAAAAAGGTTGAGCCCAGGGGCCCCTGGCCCTGGGCTTAGACCTCACTACAAAAAAACCTTATATCGAAGGATGGACCCCACACCGAAGTTGCCCCCACCTCAAACTTGTGCTGCCCTGATAGACCCAAGGGAGCCCTACAAACTGACATCAGGAACCTGGACTGCTGAGTTTTCTTTCCCAGGGAAAATGGAAAAAGGATGTGCCCAGGGGCCCCTGGCCCTGGGCTGGGACCTCACTACAAAGAATC
>NC_140723.1:0-7500 GCF_050655825.1 Lonchura striata
AACCCTAACCCTAACCCTAACCCTAACCCTAACCCTAACCCTAACCCTAACCCTAACCCTAACCCTAACCCTAACCCTAACCCTAACCCTAACCCTAACCCTAACCCTAACCCTAACCCTAACCCTAACCCTAACCCTAACCCTAACCCTAACCCTAACCCTAACCCTAACCCTAACCCTAACCCTAACCCTAACCCTAACCCTAACCCTAACCCTAACCCTAACCCTAACCCTAACCCTAACCCTAACCCTAACCCTAACCCTAACCCTAACCCTAACCCTAACCCTAACCCTAACCCTAACCCTAACCCTAACCCTAACCCTAACCCTAACCCTAACCCTAACCCTAACCCTAACCCTAACCCTAACCCTAACCCTAACCCTAACCCTAACCCTAACCCTAACCCTAACCCTAACCCTAACCCTAACCCTAACCCTAACCCTAACCCTAACCCTAACCCTAACCCTAACCCTAACCCTAACCCTAACCCTAACCCTAACCCTAACCCTAACCCTAACCCTAACCCTAACCCTAACCCTAACCCTAACCCTAACCCTAACCCTAACCCTAACCCTAACCCTAACCCTAACCCTAACCCTAACCCTAACCCTAACCCTAACCCTAACCCTAACCCTAACCCTAACCCTAACCCTAACCCTAACCCTAACCCTAACCCTAACCCTAACCCTAACCCTAACCCTAACCCTAACCCTAACCCTAACCCTAACCCTAACCCTAACCCTAACCCTAACCCTAACCCTAACCCTAACCCTAACCCTAACCCTAACCCTAACCCTAACCCTAACCCTAACCCTAACCCTAACCCTAACCCTAACCCTAACCCTAACCCTAACCCTAACCCTAACCCTAACCCTAACCCTAACCCTAACCCTAACCCTAACCCTAACCCTAACCCTAACCCTAACCCTAACCCTAACCCTAACCCTAACCCTAACCCTAACCCTAACCCTAACCCTAACCCTAACCCTAACCCTAACCCTAACCCTAACCCTAACCCTAACCCTAACCCTAACCCTAACCCTAACCCTAACCCTAACCCTAACCCTAACCCTAACCCTAACCCTAACCCTAACCCTAACCCTAACCCTAACCCTAACCCTAACCCTAACCCTAACCCTAACCCTAACCCTAACCCTAACCCTAACCCTAACCCTAACCCTAACCCTAACCCTAACCCTAACCCTAACCCTAACCCTAACCCTAACCCTAACCCTAACCCTAACCCTAACCCTAACCCTAACCCTAACCCTAACCCTAACCCTAACCCTAACCCTAACCCTAACCCTAACCCTAACCCTAACCCTAACCCTAACCCTAACCCTAACCCTAACCCTAACCCTAACCCTAACCCTAACCCTAACCCTAACCCTAACCCTAACCCTAACCCTAACCCTAACCCTAACCCTAACCCTAACCCTAACCCTAACCCTAACCCTAACCCTAACCCTAACCCTAACCCTAACCCTAACCCTAACCCTAACCCTAACCCTAACCCTAACCCTAACCCTAACCCTAACCCTAACCCTAACCCTAACCCTAACCCTAACCCTAACCCTAACCCTAACCCTAACCCTAACCCTAACCCTAACCCTAACCCTAACCCTAACCCTAACCCTAACCCTAACCCTAACCCTAACCCTAACCCTAACCCTAACCCTAACCCTAACCCTAACCCTAACCCTAACCCTAACCCTAACCCTAACCCTAACCCTAACCCTAACCCTAACCCTAACCCTAACCCTAACCCTAACCCTAACCCTAACCCTAACCCTAACCCTAACCCTAACCCTAACCCTAACCCTAACCCTAACCCTAACCCTAACCCTAACCCTAACCCTAACCCTAACCCTAACCCTAACCCTAACCCTAACCCTAACCCTAACCCTAACCCTAACCCTAACCCTAACCCTAACCCTAACCCTAACCCTAACCCTAACCCTAACCCTAACCCTAACCCTAACCCTAACCCTAACCCTAACCCTAACCCTAACCCTAACCCTAACCCTAACCCTAACCCTAACCCTAACCCTAACCCTAACCCTAACCCTAACCCTAACCCTAACCCTAACCCTAACCCTAACCCTAACCCTAACCCTAACCCTAACCCTAACCCTAACCCTAACCCTAACCCTAACCCTAACCCTAACCCTAACCCTAACCCTAACCCTAACCCTAACCCTAACCCTAACCCTAACCCTAACCCTAACCCTAACCCTAACCCTAACCCTAACCCTAACCCTAACCCTAACCCTAACCCTAACCCTAACCCTAACCCTAACCCTAACCCTAACCCTAACCCTAACCCTAACCCTAACCCTAACCCTAACCCTAACCCTAACCCTAACCCTAACCCTAACCCTAACCCTAACCCTAACCCTAACCCTAACCCTAACCCTAACCCTAACCCTAACCCTAACCCTAACCCTAACCCTAACCCTAACCCTAACCCTAACCCTAACCCTAACCCTAACCCTAACCCTAACCCTAACCCTAACCCTAACCCTAACCCTAACCCTAACCCTAACCCTAACCCTAACCCTAACCCTAACCCTAACCCTAACCCTAACCCTAACCCTAACCCTAACCCTAACCCTAACCCTAACCCTAACCCTAACCCTAACCCTAACCCTAACCCTAACCCTAACCCTAACCCTAACCCTAACCCTAACCCTAACCCTAACCCTAACCCTAACCCTAACCCTAACCCTAACCCTAACCCTAACCCTAACCCTAACCCTAACCCTAACCCTAACCCTAACCCTAACCCTAACCCTAACCCTAACCCTAACCCTAACCCTAACCCTAACCCTAACCCTAACCCTAACCCTAACCCTAACCCTAACCCTAACCCTAACCCTAACCCTAACCCTAACCCTAACCCTAACCCTAACCCTAACCCTAACCCTAACCCTAACCCTAACCCTAACCCTAACCCTAACCCTAACCCTAACCCTAACCCTAACCCTAACCCTAACCCTAACCCTAACCCTAACCCTAACCCTAACCCTAACCCTAACCCTAACCCTAACCCTAACCCTAACCCTAACCCTAACCCTAACCCTAACCCTAACCCTAACCCTAACCCTAACCCTAACCCTAACCCTAACCCTAACCCTAACCCTAACCCTAACCCTAACCCTAACCCTAACCCTAACCCTAACCCTAACCCTAACCCTAACCCTAACCCTAACCCTAACCCTAACCCTAACCCTAACCCTAACCCTAACCCTAACCCTAACCCTAACCCTAACCCTAACCCTAACCCTAACCCTAACCCTAACCCTAACCCTAACCCTAACCCTAACCCTAACCCTAACCCTAACCCTAACCCTAACCCTAACCCTAACCCTAACCCTAACCCTAACCCTAACCCTAACCCTAACCCTAACCCTAACCCTAACCCTAACCCTAACCCTAACCCTAACCCTAACCCTAACCCTAACCCTAACCCTAACCCTAACCCTAACCCTAACCCTAACCCTAACCCTAACCCTAACCCTAACCCTAACCCTAACCCTAACCCTAACCCTAACCCTAACCCTAACCCTAACCCTAACCCTAACCCTAACCCTAACCCTAACCCTAACCCTAACCCTAACCCTAACCCTAACCCTAACCCTAACCCTAACCCTAACCCTAACCCTAACCCTAACCCTAACCCTAACCCTAACCCTAACCCTAACCCTAACCCTAACCCTAACCCTAACCCTAACCCTAACCCTAACCCTAACCCTAACCCTAACCCTAACCCTAACCCTAACCCTAACCCTAACCCTAACCCTAACCCTAACCCTAACCCTAACCCTAACCCTAACCCTAACCCTAACCCTAACCCTAACCCTAACCCTAACCCTAACCCTAACCCTAACCCTAACCCTAACCCTAACCCTAACCCTAACCCTAACCCTAACCCTAACCCTAACCCTAACCCTAACCCTAACCCTAACCCTAACCCTAACCCTAACCCTAACCCTAACCCTAACCCTAACCCTAACCCTAACCCTAACCCTAACCCTAACCCTAACCCTAACCCTAACCCTAACCCTAACCCTAACCCTAACCCTAACCCTAACCCTAACCCTAACCCTAACCCTAACCCTAACCCTAACCCTAACCCTAACCCTAACCCTAACCCTAACCCTAACCCTAACCCTAACCCTAACCCTAACCCTAACCCTAACCCTAACCCTAACCCTAACCCTAACCCTAACCCTAACCCTAACCCTAACCCTAACCCTAACCCTAACCCTAACCCTAACCCTAACCCTAACCCTAACCCTAACCCTAACCCTAACCCTAACCCTAACCCTAACCCTAACCCTAACCCTAACCCTAACCCTAACCCTAACCCTAACCCTAACCCTAACCCTAACCCTAACCCTAACCCTAACCCTAACCCTAACCCTAACCCTAACCCTAACCCTAACCCTAACCCTAACCCTAACCCTAACCCTAACCCTAACCCTAACCCTAACCCTAACCCTAACCCTAACCCTAACCCTAACCCTAACCCTAACCCTAACCCTAACCCTAACCCTAACCCTAACCCTAACCCTAACCCTAACCCTAACCCTAACCCTAACCCTAACCCTAACCCTAACCCTAACCCTAACCCTAACCCTAACCCTAACCCTAACCCTAACCCTAACCCTAACCCTAACCCTAACCCTAACCCTAACCCTAACCCTAACCCTAACCCTAACCCTAACCCTAACCCTAACCCTAACCCTAACCCTAACCCTAACCCTAACCCTAACCCTAACCCTAACCCTAACCCTAACCCTAACCCTAACCCTAACCCTAACCCTAACCCTAACCCTAACCCTAACCCTAACCCTAACCCTAACCCTAACCCTAACCCTAACCCTAACCCTAACCCTAACCCTAACCCTAACCCTAACCCTAACCCTAACCCTAACCCTAACCCTAACCCTAACCCTAACCCTAACCCTAACCCTAACCCTAACCCTAACCCTAACCCTAACCCTAACCCTAACCCTAACCCTAACCCTAACCCTAACCCTAACCCTAACCCTAACCCTAACCCTAACCCTAACCCTAACCCTAACCCTAACCCTAACCCTAACCCTAACCCTAACCCTAACCCTAACCCTAACCCTAACCCTAACCCTAACCCTAACCCTAACCCTAACCCTAACCCTAACCCTAACCCTAACCCTAACCCTAACCCTAACCCTAACCCTAACCCTAACCCTAACCCTAACCCTAACCCTAACCCTAACCCTAACCCTAACCCTAACCCTAACCCTAACCCTAACCCTAACCCTAACCCTAACCCTAACCCTAACCCTAACCCTAACCCTAACCCTAACCCTAACCCTAACCCTAACCCTAACCCTAACCCTAACCCTAACCCTAACCCTAACCCTAACCCTAACCCTAACCCTAACCCTAACCCTAACCCTAACCCTAACCCTAACCCTAACCCTAACCCTAACCCTAACCCTAACCCTAACCCTAACCCTAACCCTAACCCTAACCCTAACCCTAACCCTAACCCTAACCCTAACCCTAACCCTAACCCTAACCCTAACCCTAACCCTAACCCTAACCCTAACCCTAACCCTAACCCTAACCCTAACCCTAACCCTAACCCTAACCCTAACCCTAACCCTAACCCTAACCCTAACCCTAACCCTAACCCTAACCCTAACCCTAACCCTAACCCTAACCCTAACCCTAACCCTAACCCTAACCCTAACCCTAACCCTAACCCTAACCCTAACCCTAACCCTAACCCTAACCCTAACCCTAACCCTAACCCTAACCCTAACCCTAACCCTAACCCTAACCCTAACCCTAACCCTAACCCTAACCCTAACCCTAACCCTAACCCTAACCCTAACCCTAACCCTAACCCTAACCCTAACCCTAACCCTAACCCTAACCCTAACCCTAACCCTAACCCTAACCCTAACCCTAACCCTAACCCTAACCCTAACCCTAACCCTAACCCTAACCCTAACCCTAACCCTAACCCTAACCCTAACCCTAACCCTAACCCTAACCCTAACCCTAACCCTAACCCTAACCCTAACCCTAACCCTAACCCTAACCCTAACCCTAACCCTAACCCTAACCCTAACCCTAACCCTAACCCTAACCCTAACCCTAACCCTAACCCTAACCCTAACCCTAACCCTAACCCTAACCCTAACCCTAACCCTAACCCTAACCCTAACCCTAACCCTAACCCTAACCCTAACCCTAACCCTAACCCTAACCCTAACCCTAACCCTAACCCTAACCCTAACCCTAACCCTAACCCTAACCCTAACCCTAACCCTAACCCTAACCCTAACCCTAACCCTAACCCTAACCCTAACCCTAACCCTAACCCTAACCCTAACCCTAACCCTAACCCTAACCCTAACCCTAACCCTAACCCTAACCCTAACCCTAACCCTAACCCTAACCCTAACCCTAACCCTAACCCTAACCCTAACCCTAACCCTAACCCTAACCCTAACCCTAACCCTAACCCTAACCCTAACCCTAACCCTAACCCTAACCCTAACCCTAACCCTAACCCTAACCCTAACCCTAACCCTAACCCTAACCCTAACCCTAACCCTAACCCTAACCCTAACCCTAACCCTAACCCTAACCCTAACCCTAACCCTAACCCTAACCCTAACCCTAACCCTAACCCTAACCCTAACCCTAACCCTAACCCTAACCCTAACCCTAACCCTAACCCTAACCCCAACCCTAACCCTAACCCTAACCCTAACCCTAACCCTAACCCTAACCCTAACCCTAACCCTAACCCTAACCCTAACCCTAACCCTAACCCTAACCCTAACCCTAACCCTAACCCTAACCCTAACCCTAACCCTAACCCTAACCCTAACCCTAACCCTAACCCTAACCCTAACCCTAACCCTAACCCTAACCCTAACCCTAACCCTAACCCTAACCCTAACCCTAACCCTAACCCTAACCCTAACCCTAACCCTAACCCTAACCCTAACCCTAACCCTAACCCTAACCCTAACCCTAACCCTAACCCTAACCCTAACCCTAACCCTAACCCTAACCCTAACCCTAACCCTAACCCTAACCCTAACCCTAACCCTAACCCTAACCCTAACCCTAACCCTAACCCTAACCCTAACCCTAACCCTAACCCTAACCCTAACCCTAACCCTAACCCTAACCCTAACCCTAACCCTAACCCTAACCCTAACCCTAACCCTAACCCTAACCCTAACCCTAACCCTAACCCTAACCCTAACCCTAACCCTAACCCTAACCCTAACCCTAACCCTAACCCTAACCCTAACCCTAACCCTAACCCTAACCCTAACCCTAACCCTAACCCTAACCCTAACCCTAACCCTAACCCTAACCCTAACCCTAACCCTAACCCTAACCCTAACCCTAACCCTAACCCTAACCCTAACCCTAACCCTAACCCTAACCCTAACCCTAACCCTAACCCTAACCCTAACCCT